>NC_050445.1:129476838-129690727 GCF_903995425.1 Onychomys torridus
AGATACTGCTAGACATTCTGCAGGACACAGAGGAAAGCGACTGATGAATTTTGACAATAGGTAAGACATTCCTTCTCATTTCCTGCTTCACAAAAAAGTCTGTCAGAGACTATAGACCTGTAGGCTGAAGATGGATGCCCAAACATTACTGAGGAATTTTGGGTGACTCTCCAGGCAGCCAGATGCCTCTGTCATCTGTAGAAATTTTGGAAGTTGCATATAATGCACTTTCTGTTTACTTAGATAATATTACATTTTTTTGGGGTCTTTGATAGAGTTGAAGACTAGATAGTTATAGTTTTCCTTAGTCATGATAAAAGAAAAATAAATATAAAACTTTAGACTCACAAAAATAAGATAGGTGATAGAATATTTCTTTGATTTTACCAAATACAAATAGAATACATATTGTAAGTATAATTCTTGCATGATAACTGTTTTTAATATGTAATTTTATGATGTTAAAATGACAAACCTTCCTTTTTGATTAGACAGAAAGGGGGAAGTGCTGTGGGATATCTTTCTGTGTTCTGTGAATATGTGTTGCTCTCATTGACTGATAAATAAAGTTGTTTGGCCAATGATGAGGCAGAATCAGGTTAGGTGGTACATTCAAACTGAAGACAGAGATGAAGAAGGATGGAGTGAGAGAAGATGCCTGCCCACCAACCAAGGAACAAGAAGATGCCAGACCAGTAATGCCTTGGCCATGTGGCCACATATAGATTAATAGAAATGGATTAAATTAAGATGATAGAACCAGTTAGCAAGAAGTCTGAGCCATAGGCCATACAGATTGTAATTAATATAAGCCTCTGTGTTTACTTGAGACCGAGTGGCTGCAGTACTGGGAGGAATACAGGAAAACTTCTGTCTATAGAAAAACTATTATTTAAACCTTTAGAGCAACACTGTTCCTTTCCTTTAGTTAGTAATCACAAGCTCTGTGGTGATGTTGATTACAAGGACAAGGATTCTCTCCCAAACCATGTGTATTAATTATTTATGTATTTCTTTGATCAAATTACCAGAGGAAGAAATATTAACATTATTGATTCCTGGACACAGATTGTGTTATGATCTAAACCAATTCAGGCTGCCTAATGCTCATAACCTTACATAATCAGAATAAGACTGCATAGAATCTGTTCATGTTTTGAGGTTCTTAAGGAGATGAGAAATTTATTCCCATTCTTCAGAACTGGGTTTTGCAATCAGCTCCTTCTATCACTAGGAGGTTGTTGTTTTGCACTTTCCAATGTGAATATATGCCCATAATATATTCTAGAAAGGGTCTCAAGACTGCCAAATACATTGTGTTTGTGTGCATAATCCAACACTGTGGAGTACTTCAGTGTTCAACATAATCCTTGTGCTTGTATGTTTCAATGTTCCTGGGTCCATTTTGTTAATCTGTATCTTTTTATTAAGGAATTAAGTCCATTGTTATAGAGAGATATCAATGAACAATGATCATTAATTCCTGTTATTTTATTGTTGTTGCTGTTGGTGGTAGTGTGTGTGTGTGTGTGTGTGTGTGTGTGTGTGTGTGTGTGTGCGCGCGCGCGCGCGCACGCGTGTGCTTCTGTTTCTTCGGTTTTGCTGATATGAGCATAGTTCCTTTTATGAGTGTACTTAATTTTCTTAGTTTGGATTTCTCCTTCTAACACTTTCTGTAGGTCTGGATTTTTAGATCGATATTGTTTTAATATAAGTTTATCATGGAATATTTATTTTCTCTTTATATAGTGATTGAAAATTTTACTGGGTATGGCAATCTGTGCTGGCATCTGTGGTTTCTTACAGTCTCCAAGACATCTGTCCTGGACTTCTGGCTTTTAGAGTTTCCATAGAGAAGTGAAGTGTAATTTCAATATATAGCTCTGCCTTTCTATGTTACTTGGTATTTCTCCTTTGCATCTTCATATTCTTTCTTTGTTCTATCTGGTTTGTATTTTGTGGTTGGGGGAGTGTTTTTCTTCTGGTACAATTCTAGTTGGTGTTCTTTATGCTTCTGGTAGCTTTGTAGGCACCTTCCTCTTTAGGTTAGGAAAGTTTTCTTCTATATTTATTCAAAATATTTTCTGGGCCTTTGATCTGGGATTCTTTTCTTTCCTCTATTCCTATTATTCATATCATTGGTGTTTTTATAGTGTCCCAGATTTCCTGGATGTTTTCTGTCAGAAATTTTTTAGATTTAACATTTTCTTTTACTCATGTATTTATTTTTTCTATTGTATCTTCAATTCTTGAGCTTCTGTCCATTATCTCTTTCATTTTGTTGGTGAATCCTGCCTCTGTGATTTCTGTTTGTATCCATAAATTTTTCATTTCCATGAGTTACTCAGTTTGTGTTTTCTTTATTGATTCTATTTCCATTTTCAGGTCTTGAGCAGTTTTATTTATTTTCTTCATTTGTTTGTTTATGTTTTACGGGCTTTGTTTCAGAGATTTATTCATTACCTCTCTATGGATCTCTATCATTTTCATGTAGTTGTTATTAAGGTCTTCTCTTATGTCACCTATTTGGAATATTCAGGTGCTACTTTATTAGGAGAGTTTATCTCTTGTGGTGACGTAGTACCCTGGTTGTTACTGATTGTATTCTTACGTTGGCATCTAGGCATCTGGGTTTATAGGTGCTGGATTTTTGGATTGATTTGATTGGGTGGGAATTTTCTTACTTTTATTTATATTTACTGAATTGTTTAAAAGGGTTATTTTAAGGTTAGGAATTACTGTGTTCATTCTGAGATATATATTTTATCTTGCATTTAATGACTTTTTTTATAGTTTGATATCTATTGATATGATAGGACTGTCACCTATGTTAATTGTATTGATTAGTTTTCATGATGAAAAACTTTGTTTTGGAAAAGCTTTTTTGTATGAAGCCCAGATACATTAGGTTGGATTAGGCTAAAGGTGTGGTAGTCTGAGTTACTCTTTATAACAATAAATTTTAGCAATATCTATGGCTTGGAACTAACAATTAATTAGTACAGAGCATTATATATCTTGGTTTTATAATAAAAATATTCTTATTACCAGAAGTTACTCTCAAAATTAACCAATGGTATGTAATATAAATGTATCTGACAAAGATCTAGAAAACATTCTAAACATCTAATAACTAAATAATACATATTCCCAGCAGTCCATGAAACTTTCTTCAAAACTGACACATTAAGACACAAAGAGGCATCAGATACCCTGGAACTGGAATTACAGGTTGTTGTAAGAAACCATATTGTGCTAGGAACTCAACCCATGTCTCCTGAAAGAGCAGACAGTACTCTAAAGTGCTGTCTATCATTGATATGTGTGTGTGTGTGTGTGTGTGTACCTCAATAATAAAATGATATATATATAACACCTTATATTATATATATTACGTATTTTTTGAGAGAAGGTTTGTGCAGCCCTGGCTGTTCTGGAACTGCTCTATAGGCCAGGCTGGCCTTGAATTCAGAAATCTGCCTACCTGTGCTTCCCAAGTTAAATCCCTTCTCAGGATTAAAGGCATATGCCACCAAACCTAGATCCTTGTTTTATGTTTTAAATGTGATTCAAAAAAGTACCTTTTTGGAAACTTCATGCATGCTACAATGTATTTTGATCACATTAACCCCTTTTCTGTAATTCTTCTCAGATTCACCCCCACTGTATTCAGACTTCATATACTTTTTGTTTTAATAATCGACTGAATGCAATTTGTACTGCCCATATAAACACAGGTTAGTTTCCCACCTACCAGGGGACAATACTAAAGAAAACTGATTCTAACTGCTCTAACAACCATCAGTTGTAATAAAAAAGACACAAAGCATGTCTCAAGAACATAGGAAGGCTAAAATAAGATCATATTCCCTTACATTCTGTTTAACTTGAGCAGATATAGTGGCATGAAAATTATGGTATAATCAAATACTTTCCTGATTGTATGTAAGTTCCATTTCATAAGATGAAATCAATAGCTTACATAATTATTGGGGCCCAGAATCTGTGGCTAGAAAAGTAATAGTCGCCATGATAGGACTTGTAAATTAAGCAACTTGGATAAAGTAATGAAAAAAAATGAATCAAGACCATTGCAACAAGGAAACCTTGTGTCCACAGTAAGAGTCCCTTTACAAGGTAACATATAAAATTAGGCCTGTAATTAGTAAGAAAAATTTTGTAACCTTGTCAAAAATTCATACTTTTTTCATACCTTAATCAATAGAAAGACATTTCTTGAAAGAGAATGTTCCTTACACTCATGACCATTCTCTTATGATTGATATTTATTTAGCGCCAGGAACAAGAAAACTTATATTTCTATTTTCCTATTCATATAGTCTTCACTAATTGATAGCCTACAGTCTGTGTTGGGAATACAGACCACAGTCGCTGTTGCAATCATGCTATCACAAATTCTGACTTTTTCATATTTTTCCATCAAAATACGAAAATGTAGCAATTCACAGAAGATTTCATGTCATATGAGAGTATATAAATGAAAAAGAAATAAAGCTTCTAGTGAAAACAAGTTGGTTAGGGTTTGTCTGATAAGTACATTTATGAAAATTCATCTGAAAGAAATTTTTGAAGTTACAAATATATTTTATCTTCATAAAAGAGTAGAAACAGCATGAATGCTTTCCATTCTAGTGTGTGAGATTTTTATTCATTTAATTTATGTTTGAACTTTCACTGAATATATTCATTGTACATGATAAGAGTCATACATTTTACCTTGAACATAAACCTCCATATTAATCTAAATGCCCTTTCTATGTATTGATTATTGAAATGCTGTGGACTTTTAGCTCAGTATGCTTCATTATATTAAATTTCCATCCAGTAAGTTGAGTAGAGAACAGTGAATTCAAGAGTTAAATAGCATTGTTTTACAATGTCTATTATTTCAGTGCACTAGAAACTCTACCAGTAAATGTTCTGGGATCTTGCCTCATCCCTTAGGATCAAAATATGTGTGTCGTTCTGTAAATATTCTAAGGTTCTCTACATTTTTGTGGGCATCTATAGAATGAATTTAGGTAAATCTCACACTAGCTCAAAAAGGTAGTTGTTAATCAACATTCACTATCATCTGCAATTAAATATCCAAGGAAAAAGGGAAGTTATTTAGGAATTGAAAAATATCCACGTAGGGAAATCATTCCTTTAAAAAGAATTAGGGAATCACAAATTGTGGCAAATAAATGCATTACTAGCTCTGGGAAGCAGAAGCAGGGAGATCATTAGTTTGATGACAGCCTAAGTCTCATTGTTCCAAGAAAAAGAAAACACAAACAAAAGAAAACAGACAAATCACTTCAGACTAGGAATATCATACATTTGTTTTATGATACTTGTAACTGTTTGTTTCTGAGTCTTTTTTTTTCCCAGAGCTGAGGACCAAACCAAGGGCCTTGCACTTGCTAGGCAAGTGCTCTACCACTGAGCTAAATCCCCAACCCCTATTTCTGAGTCTTAAGCACAAATCCCTTGTTTTACACACTAAATCAAGTTATAAAACATATATTTGAAAATGTGATCCTTTTATTTTTCACATTTAAAATAGTATATGCTAGTTCACTTTTGTTTCTATTAATTTGTACTCTGGGATTAAATAATTTAATATTTACCAGAGTTACATACTATTCTTTATATGATTTGGTAGTATTGTTGTAATACAGTGTCCTTCTTAGCCATGCAAAATTGACAAGTTCAAGTTTTATTCAGTTCAAAATGACCAGCATGTGTTTGAGTATCAAGGAATTAGTATGCTCTCCTCATTTGGTGAGGAAAGAACACCAGCTCACTAACTGTGATGAGTAGTTCGGACCTGCCATCATAGTCCCTAGTGACCACGCAAATGAAAACCCAGCTAACAGGGTGTCACATTCAGAGATAACCCTGAGGCATTAAAAGTGTAGATCTAGTTTTTGTTCACCTAGATGGAATCCTCTGTGAACCTGGATTCCTTTGTTGTGGCTGCATCACACAGAGGCCTATGAAGGAGACAGATTCTCATTCAAAATCAACAAGAATGTAACTGAATTCATTTTCCTTATAGGAAGCAACTCTGAATGGGGAGAGTTATCCTAAACCTCAATATGGAGAAAATATGAATCTGCTTGTGTTTATTCTTTCCCTGTCTTCTCAGAGAGCCTTTCTCACTCTCTTCTTTTTTTTAACTCATTAAATTTATTCTTTTATTTACATCCTGAACATAGTTTCCTCTCCCTCCAGTCCAGTGGTAGATTTACCTATAGTGAGCCGAGCCCTCCCCCATAAATTACTATTTAAGAAAATTTCCTATAAGATTGTATACAGCATTATCCTATGGAGACATATTTTTAATTGGTGTTTCCTCCTATCAGATGACTTTAGCTTGTGTCAAGTTGACATAAAACTAACCACTATTGTGTGAAATAGAACTAGAAGAGATATTTCATGTGGAATTTGCAGGTTTGTGGATCAGAATTGTTACAAGGATAGACTCAGTCTGTAGAAAGCCTCTCCTTCTAACAGAGTAAATCTTGAATAAGAAAGATCATGAATGGTCATCACAGAGTATAGGAGACACTGATCTGGGAATTATTTAGTGTTCTTAGAGAAAGAAACATGCCAGAGTCTTTCAAAAGGCAGAGAACAAGTAAGTTCCCTAAACTGGCTGAGTGTAAAAGAGCCTTGAGAAATAGAGGATGGCGCTTCTGTGAGGGTGAAAATTGAGTTGTGACACCCAGTATCTAGGCCTTTCCCTACAGATCATTGAACTATGTTTTTCAAAGAGAATTTTTACATTTTGTAATTTTACCATATAGCTGTCAGTGTATGCATATATACTGAACTTCCTTTGTTCACTTCAATGCATCTAATTTTCAGGCATCGTTACATCTTAGTCTATCACTTGTCCTGATCATTTGTCTCATAAAATCCTAGAGAAGAAAAAAGACAACATTTTGGCCTCAACTTAAATTTCTTGCAGTTTCTAAAGAATTAAATCACCATCTGTCCATTTTATATTCAAAGTTAGAAAGAAAAACATAATTTAATCCATGCAATGATAAACAAAACAAAACAGAAACACTTTATTTAAAGGACACTGGACTAATTATATCCTGCAGTCCCCATGGGGAAACACTTTCTCAGCAGCCACTGTGTGTCTCCCAGGTCTGATGGAGGGTCCCTATAGACTGATACTTCCTGTTACTGAGCTGAGCAAACCTTGCAGCTGCCCATAGGCCTGACAAACTCTGCTGATTTGCATATGCCCAGAGCATATCCCCCTTTAACTGACAGATTCGTAGCTGGCTCTTCAGTCCCTGCTTGAGTCAGTCCCAGTCAGGACACAGCATGACCATGAAGGCTCCTGCACAGATCCTGGCAATTTGGCTACTCTGGCTCTCAGGTAAGTTGCATAGGACACAAAATTTATTCAGCACAGAGTAGCCATCTCTTCCCTACTAATCAAGGAATTCCTATAATAACATTATTAATTGTGTTATTTGTTTGTTTTCCTACTGTGAGGTGCCAGATGTGACATTCAAGTGACACAATCTCCAAACTCCCTGTCAGCATCTCCAGGAGACAGAGTCACCATCACCTGCCTGGCAAGTGAGAGCATTAGCAATGACCTAAGCTGGTACCAGCAGAAATCATGACAAGCTCCTACACTTTTGATCTATTATGCAACTAGTTTGCAGTCTGGAGTCCCATTAAGGTTCAGTGGCCAGCACTCTGGGAACAGTTTCACTCTAACCAGCAGCAGCCTGGAGCCTGAAGATGTTGGAACTTATTATTGTCTACAGCATCACAGAGCTCCTCCCACAGTGATGCAAGCCATGACATAAACCACGGAGGGAAGTAGAAGTTGGAGGCTGTGCTGCCCCAGCTGCTGCTCCTTGTTTGTTTGTGTGCTCAGACTGATTGCATATCAAGAAAGAGTTTTGCTTGAAAGCCAAGATATCTGCATATTAATCCTTCTCTCTGTGGTCCTCTGCCAGCACTTAGTGTGCATCTACCACAACAGGGAATAAACTGCCTAACCATGTGGTCCTTGGATACAACTGGGAAGTTCAAGGATACATTGCTGATGCTTCAGTGTCTGCATGTAACATATCACAGGAGAGGCTCAACACTTGCCTCATGGTTTACCACAGGTACTGATGGATGGGAAAATCCTTTCATTTGACTTCACATTTCAGAAAGGATCTTTATTGACCAACTCAACAGGAAACCAGAGAAAGTAAAGACTCACAGACAACACCCTTCCAGCAGTATTCTGAGGTCATTTCCAGAGATGAACAGATAGATCATGAGAGATCCAGGGTAATGAATGGAGTAACCCCTTAGTTGTTCTAGCATAGGAGAGCTTGTGGAGAGCTGGCGAAAGGTACAGGACTGGGCCTGGGTGGAACATCATTTTCCTACATTGGGGTTTTATTCTTGACCTGACTAGGATGAGAGCTCAAAGCCTCCTTTGTGTCATGGAGTTCATTACCTCTACCAGGTGCTTACACCATCATAATATTCTTCCTCAGAGAGTGTCCAAATTTACAAATCCACTTAGACTGAAACTTTTAAAGTGCTTCTGGTCATGTTTTTGCGCATCTGGAGGGTATATTAACAGGTAGTCCGCTTGTACTCCCTTCTATCCATTTGC
Source organism: Onychomys torridus (assembly GCF_903995425.1). Classification (NCBI taxonomy): domain Eukaryota; kingdom Metazoa; phylum Chordata; class Mammalia; order Rodentia; family Cricetidae; genus Onychomys; species Onychomys torridus. Next base: position 129,485,495 of record NC_050445.1, read on the forward strand.
CCAGAGAATGAACTTCAAAAACATGTTTTTTGCTCATTTGCATCATTAAGGATATAATTGTTTGCAAAATGATTTCTTATTTATTATTTGTGTTAGTAATTTATTAAATATTCCTCACAGGAGGCACCAAAAATGTGTCCATTAACATATTAAAGAAAACTCAGAGGGCAACCAAAATGCATTGTTGCCTCATTTAGGGATGAAAACAGAAACTTCCTCTTTGGTGCAATCACTTATCAGACATACTAGGGCAAGGGAAACGTATAATTCTCTCATCTGTATCCCACTAACACCTTAAAGACAACAGAACCCAGCAACCTAGCATCTGAGCATTTAGTTTGTATGTAAAGGCACTCATCAACAAGCAAAAAATTTGGCCACATTTCAGAATACAAAATCAACATCCAAACATATGCAGAGCATTGCTACATGACAGCAATGATGGAGTGAAAAGAAATAAAAAGCATATAAACAAACTATAGGATTGAGAAAAAAAGGGGCAATGGGAAGAGTAGAGGAGGGAGGCTTAGAAATATATTTAACCAAAGGAGAAAATGCCTTGTTCCAGTTATGTTTCTGCTCATGTGATAAAACACTGACTGTCCAAAATCATTTTGGAGAAGAGTTTATTGAGGTGATATGTCCTGATGGGCTTACAGCTCATCATTGAGGGAGGTTGAGGCAGGAACTCAAGAAGTAAACTGGAAACAGTGATTAAAGTAGCTACCACAGAGAAATGCTGCTTAAGGGTTATTCATTGTGGCTTGCTCCGTTATCTTTCTTATACATTCCAGGGCCACCTGACCAGAGATGGCACCACTGCCAGTGGACAGGGCCCTCCCACATCAATCCCCAATCATGAAAATGTTTCACAGACTTGCCCATATGTTGTCTTCAATTAAATATCAATCATTTGATTTTACCAATAAAGACTCAGGAGCCAGATGCTTGGGTGATAACCTGATAGTTACAGAAGCAGAGAAAGCACCCAGCTGCCTTTTCCTCTGTTGTCATCCCATAAAAAGCTTTCTCCTATGCCAGTTCAAACAAAAGTCCTCCAACTGACAGGGTGTCCCTCCTATCTACTTTCTGTGCATCTCCCACCTCTCTCTATGTGTATATGTATATTCTGATTCCCTCTTACATGCTATTCTTTTTTTCTGTCAATTGGTTGCTTGCTCCTCCTCTTAATTGATTTTATATAATCCTGTTTACAATTTTCAGCTGTATGCTTTTGGACTAAATGTGTGTGCTAGGGATGAACCACACCAGAAATAGAAGCAGGTTCAGCCCTAGAATTACAGTAAATAATGCAGTCTTGGAATTCACAGTGTGATCAAATATTCTGCAACATGGAAAGGTCAATCTGATGGAATCAAGTCCATTGTGCAGGCTCTTTTCTCCCGGATAAGCCCAGCTTGTGTTAAGTTGATGAATTAACCAGCATGTGAATATACCATATAATACATGGATGCAAAATCCTAAAGTATAAGGAAAGACATGTATAGCTAGAATTTTCCTGTGTCCCAGCCTGCCTATGGTGAGGACAAATCTCTCTCACCTGCCAGTCCCGCAGCTGCTTGGAGGCTTCTATTATTTATGATCTGTATGGTCATTTGCTCAAGCTTATTACTAACTAGCTCTTACACTTAAATTAACCCATAATTCTTATTTATGTTTAGCCACTTGATTTGGTACCTTTTCCCAGTTCTGCCTTCACATCTTGCTTCTCATTGGGGCAGCTGGCAGCATCTACAGACTCAGCCCTCCTGTTCCCAGATTCTCCTATCTCTTTGTCTAGCCTATACTTCCTGCCTGGCTACTGGCCAATCAGCACTTTATTTATTAACCAATCAGAGTAACACATTCACAACATACAGCTATCCACAGCAGACATGTGTTATTAACAGATTGGAATAGTCAATACTATTAAAATTTATGTATTATCTAACATTATTTACAAATTCACTGCAATTTCTTTCAAAATAATAATGATACTATTTACAAGACTTGTTAAAATAGCCCAAAATCATTCATAATTATAAAACACTCTAAATGTTCAAAGTTTTGTGTACAAATAACAAACCAGGAGACCTGATTTACCATACCTGTAAACATACTGCAAAGGTGTAGTAAGTCAGTATTGTACTGACATAAAGCAAACACAAAGACTAATGGAGTAGATTAGACAGGCTAGACGTAGCCTTTCAAATGATTTTTTTTTAAAAATTAAGACCCTAAGAACTCGCTGTTGGAGAATGGACAATCTTTTAGAAATGAATTAAATTTAAATATTTATTGTCTTTTAGATTTTGAGCATATATCTCTCTGTGTGTAGTAGGTACACAGGTGTGAAAGTACCCACAGATTTGAGAAGAGGGCACTGACTCCATTGTAGATGTTGTTACTGTTAGGTGTGAGCCACCAAATGCGGGCTCTGCAAAATAAAAACAGGTATCTTCTGGAATAGCAACAAGCACTTTTAACCACTGAGCTATCTCTGGCTCATATGCATTCACTTAAAATTATATTAACTTATTGTGTGTTTGAAGGGTGCACATGTCCCAGCACATATGTGGATATCAGAGGACTCCTCATTCGAGCTGAGCCAGTTCTCTCTTTTCACTTAGTTCCAGGTATCAAACTCAGAAATTCAAGCTTGGAAAAAGTGTTCAAGTTCCTGGAAACTAATCTTTCAGGGACTGGGGTCATGGACAGATGGCTAATGGGTGGCAAGATGAGTGCTGTACTGACTAGTTTTGTGTGTCAACTTGACACATGCTAAAGTCATCAGAGAGAAAGGAGCCTTAGTTGTGGGAATGCCTACCTGAGATCCAGCTATGAAGCATTTTCTCAATTAGTGACCAATGGGAGAGGGCCAAGCCCATAGGGAGTCGTGCCATCTTTGGGTTAGTGGTCCTGGGTTCTAATAGAAAGCAGGATGAGCAAGCCAGGAAAAGCAAGCCAGTAAGCTGCTTCCTTCCATGACCTCTGCATCAACTCCTGCCTCCAGGATCCTGCCCTGTTTGAGTTCATGTCCTGACTTCCTTCAGTGATGAACAACAATGCTGAAGTATAAGTCAAATGAAACCTTTACCCCTAATTTTTTTTGCAGCAATAGAAACACTAACTAAGATAGATGCCTAGCATATCATGGGCTGTGAGACTCTACCACTGCTCAACCATGATCTGTCAGTGTGTGAGATGGCAGCTAGGTCCCATGGTTTTCTGGGTTTACATATGTGACTGACAGAGAAGGCAGAATGAATTAGAATTTGTGTTCTGGTCATAGATCTGCCATGGATAGAAGACTATGGTACATGTTAATTCTGGAGCATGCTTTATAACTTGTAAATCTCTGTGTTTTCTTCTTTTAGAATGAACTACTCTTTAGAATATGACTCAAAGCTTTGAACATAATAAGTAGAAAATAAAGAATAAGAGCAAATAATTTCTATGTATTTTCTAGGTCTGCATATTAAATAACATTTTTCTCTTATTTTATTGCTTTTTTGTTATTTCAAGACAGCATTTCTCTGTGTAGTTTTGGTGCCCATCGTGGACCTCACTCTGTAAACCAGGTTGCCCTCAAACTCACAGGATCCCCCTGGTTCTGTCTCCCAAGTGTTGGGATTAAAGAAGTTTGCCATCACTGCCCAGCCATTTTATGGCTTTTTAAATAAATTGATTAACATTTTAATATCTAGGGTTAATATCATGATAACCCAGATTGTGCTCACTCTGCCCTGTAGAATCTGTTTCCATATCTGTGTATCAAGTCAGTCAGGATCTTACACAGATTAATGGAAACACAGTTTAGATTGGTACAGCTGAACCCGGTCTGGTTTCCCCAGCTCTATAGAGTTTCCAACCAGTTTCTTGGCATCACAGACCAATTCAATGACAGCAAGTCAATGATCAATTTCATACTGCAAATCAGCTGAGTGAGCCTTAGTTACTTGGAAGTTTATAGTCAGATGTATACTATGTCTATTTCTACCACTGTGATACAAACTCCAACAAAAATCTTGCCTTAGATTGCTTAGCTGCCTCATGTGTTTTAGTTTGGGTAACAGTACAGAAGAATTCCCAAGTATGTGTAGGAGGATCAGACTGAAACATCTAGGGAGTAGGTTAAACTTGAGACTGGTAGACAAGAACAGATATGGCTATTCCTTAGGAAGCATCTGCCAATACCTATATTCTTTCATTATGTAAGAAGCAGCAATATGAAGAGGGATCAAGGGCATTAGATCAGCTGAGCATGAAGAGAGAATAGCTGACTTTGTATCTGTTCGAATCCTCTCTACCTGGGTAAATACAGTGACAAATGTGTACAGAGAGAGCAAGTGGGGACCAAGTATTCAAACACTTGAACTCCTGGGGTCCATTCTCATTGAAACCACGGTAGTAACTAAGAACAATGGTATTCACCCTCACTTCTTTGGGGCTCTTCAGTACATCTCTGATCAATGTCTTGAAACGAATTATCCCAATCCTGGCTCAGGGATTTTTATTTGGCAACCTACAGATTCTGGGGTGAGCATAATGCCCAGTGTAGGTTAACTTTAGTTAAATTCTTTTATGTTAGTAAGGACACTTATGAAAATTATCAAATAATAGATTATTTTATTGCTTTTTTGTTATTTCAAGACAGGATTTCTCTGTGTAGTTTTGGTGCCCATCCTGGACCTCACTCTGTAAACCAGGCTGGCCTTGAACTCACAGAGATCCCCCTGGTTCTGCCTCCCAAGTGCTGGGATTAGAGAAGTTTGCCATCATTGCCCAGCCATTTTATGGGTTTTTAAATGAACTGATTAATGATAAGTTTCCCTTCCCTGACTCCCTCTGTAGCCCCATCCCCCGTACATCTCCACACTTCACACTGCCTGTCTAGTATTTCTCTTCCCCTTTCATGTCACCTGTGCACTCTCTACCCTACTTAGCATCTTCCTTTCCCTTCCCACCACAGTGGTTTCTCAGATTCTTCAGTTCTTCAAATTTATCACCCAACCATAAGATTACCTTACATGATGTGATCTTTCCAGCTATATCTATTTTCCTAGAATCTTTACAATTTTCCATTTCTTTGTATCTAAAGAAATGGATTTTTGACAATAAAGAAAAGGAAGTTACCATGATTGCAGGAAACTGAATGCAAATGAAGATAATCATATTACTTGAAATAATTAAATACTAGAATGAGAACTCAAACATTGTGGCTTTACTTCGTGTTTACCATTTTTTATAGATACATATCACCACATGTGTGCATATGACACAAATTAGAAATGAAACTTTCTATATGAACCATTTTTTAGGTTTTTCATGTGGCATTATGGTTTTAGAGTACACCATGATGAATAACTGAGGTCTAAGGTATTTCTTATGCCAGTTATTAATGCTGTGGACAGACAAACCAAGGGAAATAGCATGGTGGAGTACTGCAGGGAAAATTCAGTTCCCAGCACCAGAGACAAACAGCATGGCAGGGTCTCTGTAGGGAATCAGAGCCCATATGAGAGAAGAGGGACCTGTTTCAAAGGCTGTGGGAAGTTATAGCAACAGTCTGCAGCCAAGCTCTCTGATTCCCAAGTAAAGAAGAGAGTGCCTGGCACTGTCTTGCTTCCTCCCATACCTTGCCCTCTGAGAGGCACATATCTAGAGTTTCTCTAGTTCTTTCCTCCATCCCTAGAATCTCCACTTGTGTCAGGGCACACACATACCTGTTTCAAGCAATGGAAATAAATTATTACCCTCAGAAAACACTTATTTGATGGGCTGTGGTAGCACATGCCTTTAATACCAGCACTCCGGAGGCAGAGCCAGGTGGATCTCTGTGAGTTTGAGACTAGCCTAGTCTACAGAGTGAAATCCAGGAACCAAAACTACACAGAGAAACCATGTATCCAAAAACCCAAAAAGAAAAAAAAAAGAAAACCCTTATTTTACACTGATGATTTAAACATTTCTAGGAACACATCCAGAGACCAAGAGAGATGGGATGGTCTGGCCCATCTCCTGTTAGTCTATGGGCAAGAAGGCTGAATCTCCTCTAAGTGAACTTTTAGGGAGAATCTCCTACTTACCATCTTATGCTTATGCAGACCATCTATGACATTATTGCAGTTCACATCATCGAAGAGACCAGAGAGACTTCATTCAGTAAGTAATGAAGCAGATGCAGAGTCCCAAAGCCAAACATTAGGCCCAGCTCTGTAAGTCCTGTGGAGGAGGGAAAGGAAAGATCAGAGGAACCAGAGAGTTCAGGGACACCATGAGAACATGGCTGACAGAATCAACTGACTAGGATTCAGGAGGGCTCAGAGAGATCAGGGAACCTGTGTGGGTCTTACATAAATCCTATGTTATAACTGAATTGGCCTGGTGCTCCTGTGAGATTCCTAACATTGGGAGGAAGGGCTGCTTCTGACTCTTGGCTGCCTGTGGTACTTTTCCTCCTACTTGGTTGCCTCATCCAGCCTTTATGTGATGGTACATGCCTGGTCTTATTGTAGAATATTATGCTGTGTCTGGTTGATGACCTTGTAGGCCTGCTCTTTTCTGAGGTGGGGGGAGTAGATTGAGGGGATGGGGAGGAGGAAAACTGTGGTTGCAATGTAATACATGAGAGAAGAATAAAATCTAAATGATTTGATAAATTTTACTTTTAATTTGTAAAATAGACCACTCCAAGCAAACGAACAGTTCACAAGGATAAAACAGAATTTTTTAATCTATAGGAATTATTTGAGTGAGTTATAGTCCCTCCTCTGTTGTATAGTCATTGACAGTCAGATATTTGAGTATATATTAACATATATTAGAATTATATTATTAAAAAGGCGCTTATGTACAGTAGAAATTTTCAAAGACAACTCCAAAATTTAGAACTTAAAAGAGAAATGCATTTTTTTGTAGGCATATGTGTATGGTCTGGCCTCAGGCATCTGAGGACACAGGACTTGTGCTTAGTTACTGAGATAGTAAACCTCCCAGCCATGCCCATGCTAACTGGTTCCCAGTGATTTGCATGCACTCACTGCACAGCCTTGAGGACTTCTTCATATACCAGTCACACCCTGTACAGTTGTCACTGCAGTCAGGACTCAGCATGGACATGAGGGCCCCTGCTCAGCTCCTCGGGCTCCTGCTGCTCTGGTTACCAGGTGAAAAAGGACTAAATGGGAATTTCACTGATACTCTCTGATTAGTGTTTACTGGTATTGGGGAAGGTCCTCCCTTATCATGCTTAACTATTTGGGCATTTATTATGTCTCCATTCCTAGGTGCCCGATGTGACATCCAGATGACCCAGTCTCCATCCTTCTTGTCTGCATCTCTGGGAGACAGAGTCACTCTCAATTGTCGGTCCAGTCAGAGCATTTATAGTAGATTAAACTGGTACCAGCAGAAACCAGGAAACGCTCCTAAGCTCCTGATCTACAGTGCATCCAACTTGGCTGATGGGGTCCCATCGAAGTTCAGTGGCAGTGGGTCTGGGACAGATTATTCCCTCACCATCAGCAGCCTGGAGTCTGAAGACATTGCAACTTATTACTGTCAACAGGATAATGAGTATCCTCCCACAGTGATACAAGTCATAACATAAACTTCCATGGAAGCAGAAGTGAGAGGCTGGGCCGCCTCCACTGATCCTCATGACTTACTCACTGAAACTGTTTCTGAGATGTCACAGGCTTTTTACAAATTCTCACTGAGAAACATTTGATTTTCCAGAGGAGGCTAAACAGTCATCCCCCCTTGCCCTTCATTTCCTGGCATACAAAGTACCAATGCCTTTTCTGCCTTAGCAGAGGATAAAGCCATTTCCAATGAGGATTCTGAATTGTATCATTACCTGGAACTCTTCTACAGAAGAGTAGAAGCTTCTGTGGACATTTCAACCACACATCATTTAGAATCAATGAATTTGCTTCTAAGAACCAGCATTTCAATGTCAGGAAAATATTATTGAGAGACGCTAACACTAAAAAGAATTCCTGTTTTCCTCACAAAAGCTAGAGCACAGGTGTCAGAGAAAGGAGAAGTTACCTAACCATGATCTTCTGTTGTGAATTAAAATTTCAGCCCTAAGTGTTGATACTCTCAGCTGTCTGTGGTGATTCACATAGGATTCTTCTGGCTCCCATCCCATTCATCCCTTACAAGTATCAAACAAAACAGAACAACCCTGACTTTCTTCTGACTTTAAATCCCACTGTGTGAAGTGCAATGTAGATTAGTAGACATGAAATTACAGAGTAAAGGGCTGTTTTGACCATGCCTCCAGAAGTGGTATTATTGAAAAATCTATATCACATAGCACAGTTTTAGAAACAAAACAAACACCAGCCCAATAATAGTGACCCATCTTCAATTCTGTTCTTTTTAATTGTATGTGTTAGATCTATTTCCTGTGTTTTTTATAATGTCTCATTCATATATGTGTCTATCTGTGCATATATACTACCCACAAACTTAATTACTATGATTTTGAAAACATAGAAAAAGTCATACGATATAATACCACATTTCTGGGCTTCACATTTTCCTAGTTTTGCTGTCTTTTTATTTTCTACATAAATTGTGGACTGAGTTAATCAACTTTACAAACTCCTTCAGGAGTATTAGCTTCATTACATTGAGTTTATTTGCAAACTGGAGATAATATACATTTAAAAGTGGTTCATGGACCTGGAGAGAATGATCAGTGGTTAGGAGCACCTGATGCTCTTGAAGAGGACCTGGGTTTGATTCTCAGCACTCATATAGTCACACACAGCTATTTTTGACTTCCGTTCCAGGGGATAGAATACCCTCTTCTGGCCTCTGAGAGCAACAGGCAGGCACACAATGTTCTTATAAACATGCAAGCAAACCACTCAGGCATGTAAAAATATTTTTTAAAAAGTGGCTCATTCAGATAAAGTCTGTATTCACTTGTATGCCTGTTAATATACAGGAGCTATTCCACTACCCTTTGTGTATTGCCAGATTTTATTATAATTACTTCTAAATATTTATTTTGAGATTCCTTATTTATGAATTTGTATACTAATATTATCAGCAAATATTTTACCTCGTGTTTTTCATTGATCATTTATGAATAGAATTAGTGTATCTCTGCTATTATTTTAGATAAAAGTGGTGACAGTGACATTTTGATCTTTTCTGTAATCTGATATAAAAATGTCCAGTGTTCTCTTACTCATTATGACTATGATATTTGCATGACCTTTATAGACAGTAAGGTATTTTTGTGACTATGCCTTGTTTCCTTAGAAGTTTATCATAAATATTGATTGACTCCTATAGAAATGATTTTGAAGACACTATAGAGATAATTGTATAGTTTTGCTTCTTAATTGTCAGAAGGATGAACTATATCAACACTTTGTTAAAATGACTTTTGTCTTGTGAAATACATTCAACTAGGTTATGATGCATCATGGGAGATGAAGACAGGGAGGAAAAGGCAGAGGCTAGGAAGACGAAGAGGAGTAAGAAACACTAAAATAGCATTAACTTTGTTCTTTTCCTCTACATCCCTGTCTCACCTTACACATCCTTCAAAACAAATTTGGGATAAAAGACATTTTCAAAAAAAAATCAAAATTTCTCTCTGGTGTCAGAGGTTTAGTGCTGACATTAGTTAATCTCTGTTTATGGTGTGCATTCTCTGTGGTCCCTAACTATAACAACAAAAGAATCACAGAATGAGCCTTTCCTTTTTCCAAGGTTGACATCTTAGTTAATAGTCACTGTTTTAATTCTTTAGCTATTTTGAAAGATTTGTGGTAGGCATCATAATAACTATGATGTTCAAAATAGAAAAAAGATGTCTTGAGACAACGGAGTTATTTGTATTTATTTAATTTAGATTATATATTTTCTTTTTTCTCCTTTTATTGAAAATATATTTTTCTTTCATAATATAACCTGATTATGGTTTCCCCTTTCTCTTCTTCTTCCAGTTCCTTCCCTTCTACCTTTCCATCAGTATCCATGCCCTTTCTACCTCTCAGTAGAAAAATAATAGGCTGTGAGATGAAACCTACTTTATCATGGTGTATAATTTTAATGTGTTCTTGGATTTGTTTTGCATCCAACCTCTAGGAGAAGTAGAATCATTCAAGAGTCCTGTGCTACTCAAAAGTGTTGGCTACAGTGGGACAAAGGAATGATGGGTGTTGTTTCACTTCAGAGAAGAATATGAAATAGTCTTTGAAAATGAAGGAAGGAAGAAAACAGTGGACATGTGGATCCTTTCTATAATACGATGCTGAACACAGACTGGACCCAAGTAAATCACCTTGTCCCAAAAACTTCCTTTGTGATAAAAGTTTCAGAGAGTCATTATCCTATAACACTGTGCAGCAGGAAGAGAAGAAATGTAGATTTGAGAATGTGGCTTCCTGTATGATACCTTCTGTTGTCTGAGTAGAGATAATCACAACAGAGTTGGTAATGTCATTTTGCATCTTTTGCATGTGACTAAATTTTAAAGTGAATACATACAGAGCTAAAAGCAAATACTATAAAACGAACAAGTTGGTGAATTTTTTGCAGCATTCCTACTCACTCAAATTTCTGAATTCTAATGTAAATTTGAAAAACCAATACAAATATGCCTCATTTTATTATACAACATCAAAGACAGAGAACACTTCCTAGTACATGCTACACTGCTTACATAACCTTGATTGAAAACAAAGGCAAATATACAAAATAAAAGGAGAACAGGATATATTATGGATCAATACCCTTAATCAAAACTCAATCACAACAACAAATAAATTCAAAATTCTGCAATAGAATCAAACTGTCATTTCTCAAAATATACAAATGACTAATAGGGATGAGACAAAAATGTTCAATGTTACTAATCATGAAGTGTATGCCAATAAAAATAATAAGGAAATATCTCTCTATCATGAGAGGTAAAGCATTCATTGTAATATAAATCAGTATGACCACTAGGCAGTTCATCATAAGAATTTTCAAAACATTGAAAATAGAACTGCCATGTTCTTTAGTGATCCTATTATTAGATCTATATAAATGCTAACGTTGAATGGCACATTGATTTCACAATGTGGTCAAACAAACAATGCATGGTGGACAGTCCCTTGGGGAACTGACAGGCCCCATGGGGGGAAAAGCAGACTTTTTCTTATCTCTGAAGAATAGATTCCCCTGGATTGTTCTTGGATGTGTTTTTGTGACTCCTGCACAAATATTTACATTCAATTTATAATACATGTTTATTCTATTTTTTATTATATTTGTGTTTTAATTTTACACAACAGCCATGGGTTCCGCTGTCCTCCCCACTCCTGCCCCCCCCCCCACATTCCCCCAATCCCCTCCCCTCCATTCCTATCTCCTCCAGGACCAAGACTTCCCTGGGGATTCATTTAAACATGGTGGATTCAGTACAGTAAGGTCCAGTCCCCTCCTTCCAGGCTGAGCAAAGTGTCCCTGTGTAAGCCCAAGATTCCAAACAGCCAGCTCATGCACTAAGGACAGGTCCCAGTCCCACAGCCTGGATGCCTCCCAAACAGTTCAAGCTATTCTCACTTATCCAGAGCACCTGATCAAGCTGGGGGCTCCACAGCCTTTAGTTCATAATTCATGTGCTTCCATTTGTTTGGATATTTGTCACTGTGCCTCTCCAATCTTGGTGTCAACAATTCACACTCTTACAATCCCTCCTCTTTCTCAACGATTGGACACCTGGCACTCCACCTGAGGCCTGGCCAAGGATCTATACATCCACTTCCATCAGTTATTGGATGAGAGTTCCAGCACGACCATTAGGGTGTTTGGCCATCTGATCACCAGTCTAGGTCAGATCACACTTTCTCTGTACCACTGCCAGCAGTCTACAGAGGATGTATCATTGTGGATTTCTAGGGACCTCTCCAGCACTCTGTCTATTCCTTTTCTCATGTGGTCTTCATTTATCATGGTCTGTTATTCCTCATTCTCCCTTTCTGTTCTTGATCCAGCTGGGATCTCCTGTTCCCCTAAGCTTACTTTCCCTCAAATCTTGCCCTTTATGACTCCCACTGACATCCAGGTTGTCCACATAGATCTCATCCATTTCTCTGTCATTGGGTGATCCCTGTGTCTTTGCTAGGGTCCTGTTTTCTAGGAAGCCTCCCTGGAATTGTGTAGCAGTCTAGTCATCTTTGTTTTACATCTAGCATCATCCTATGAGTGAGTACATACCATGTTTGTCCTTCTGAGTCTGGGTTACCTCACTTAGGATGATTTGTTCTAGATCCATCCATTTGCCTGCAAACCTCATGATGTCATTGTTTTTCTGTGCTGAGTAGTACTCCATTGTGTATATGTACCATATTTTCTTTATCCATTCTTCAGTTGAAGGGCATCTAGGTTGTTTCCAGGTCCTGGCTATTACCAACAATGCTTATATGAACATAGCTGTGCAAATGCCCTTGTGGTATGATTGAGCATTCCTTGGGTATATGCCAAAGAGTGCTACAGCTAGGTCTTGGGGGAGATGGATTCCCAATTTTCTAAGGAAGCGCCACACTGATTTCCAAAGTGGCTGTACAAGCTTGCATTCCCACCAGCAGTGGAGGAGAGTTCCCCTTGCTCCACATCCTCTCCAGCATAAGCTGTTTTCAGTGGTTTTGATCTTAGCCATTCTGACAGGTGTAAGGTGGTATCTCAGAGTCGTTTTGATTTGCATATCCCAGATAATTAGGGACATTGAGCAATTTCTTAAATGTCTTTCAGCCATTTGAGCTTCCTTTGTTGAGAATTCTCTGTTTAATTCTATAGCCCAATTCTTAATTGTTGGCCATTTTGATGTCTAATTTCTTGAGTTCTTTATATATCTGGATATCAGCCCTCTGTCAGATGTGGGGTTGGTGAAGACCTTTTCCCATTCTATAGGCTGTTGCTTTGTCTTGTTGACTATGTCCTTTGCTCTACAAATGCTTCTCAGTTTCAACAGGTCCCATTGATTGATTGTTTCTCTCAGTGTCTGTGCTACTGGTGTTATTTTGGGAAGTGATATCCTGTGCCAATGAATTCAAGACTACTTCCTACTTTCCCTTCTATCAGGTCAGAGTAACTGGATTTATGTTGAGGTCTTTGATCCACTTGGACTTAAGTTTTGTGCGTGGTGACAGATATGGATCTATTCGCAGCCTTCTGTTATGCCAGCACCAATTGTTGAAGATGCTTTCTTTTTTCCATTGTACATTTTTGGCTTCTTTGCTAAAAATTATATGTTAATAGGTGTGAGGGTTAATGTCAGGGTCTTCAATTTGATTCCATTTATCCACATGTCGATTTTTATGCCAGTACCAAGCTCTTTTTATTACGGGAGCTCTATAGTAGAGCTTGAGGTCGGGGATTGTGATGCCTCCAGAGGTTGTTTTATTGTACAGGATTCTTTTGGCTATCCTGTGTTTTTTGTTTTTGCATATGAAGTTAAGTATTATTCTTTACAGATCTGTGAATAATTGTGTCGGTAATTTGATGGGGATTGTGTTGAATCTGTAGATTGCTTTTGGTAAGATTGCCATTTTTACTATGTTAATGCTGCCTATCCATGAGCATGGGAGATCTTTCCATTTTCTGACATCTTCTTCAATTTCTTTTTTCAGGGACTAAAAGTTCTTGCCATGTAGGTCCTTCACATGCTTAGTTTGAGTAACTTCAAGGTATTTTATATCATTTGTGGCTATTGTAAAAGGTGATGTATCTCTGATATCCTTCTCAGTCTGTTTGTCTATTGTATATAGGAGGGCTACTGATATTTTTTTAGTTGATTTTGTATCCTGCTATGTTGCTGAAGGTTTTTATAAGTTGTATCAGTTCCTTGGTTGAATTTTTGGGGTCACTCATGTATACTATCATGTCATCTGCAATTCCTAAACCAAACAAAGATGCAACAAAGAAGGAGAACTACAGACTGATCTCCCTCATGAACATTGATGCAAAATTACTCTATGAAAGCCTACATTGATGGGATTGAGAAATTCACATGGAATTACTACAGTGCACTTCTATGTAGGGCGTGGAGGATGAGAGTTTTATTAATAATGGGTGTGGGAGGCTCTGACATAACACATACATTGAGGGATTTAAAATAAAAAAAATAAAATATTGGGAGGTGGAATGGGGGAAGACATGACTCAGTATGAGGAAGTAGTTTTTTGGAACCTTGTTCCTGGTGACTAAATACTGTTCTAACAACATTCTAGCCTTTCCACATCACTGTCATTCTAATCAGTCAGTCTGTGTTTGGAGACAAAGCTTCATTTCAAGAATTTGTGTCCATACGTTGTTTCAACGTCTAGAATGCAGACATGTCAATTTGATGACATTTTGTTATTACTATTCTTGCAATCATATGTGTATATATATGATTACACAAACACACACACACACACACACACACACACGTGTGTGTGAGACAACTGAAGAACTAGTAAAAATAACAGAAATAGACACACACACACACACACACACACACACACATACTTATTAGTAAAATGGACTTGAAGAAGAAATCAGCAAGGAAGCTATAAAATATTGGAACACATGAAAATGAAAGGACTGAATAGTTAACCTTATGTGATGTGAATAACGCAAAGGGCAGCTATGCAGTGCAACATTCTTAAATGAGATTCTGATTTGGAATTAAGTCCATTGTTATTGAGAGGTATCAATGATTATTGATTGTTAATTCCTGTTATTTTGTTGTTATTGTTGTTGTTGTTGGTGGTGGTGCTGGTGTTTTGTGTGTGTGTGTGTGTGTGTGTGTGTGTGTGTGTGTGTGTTTGTGTGTGTGTGTGTGTATGCTTGTCTGTAATTCCCTTCTTTGCTTTTGCTGCTATGAGATTATTTCCTGTGTTTTCATGGGGGTAGTTAACCTCCTTGCTTTGGTATTCCCTTCTAGCATCTTCTGTAGGGCTGGATTTTTAGATATTGTTCAAATATGACCTTGTCATGGAATACTTGTTTAAAGTTTTTCTGGTTATGGCCATCTGTCAGGGCCCCTTTGGCTTTTAGTGTCTCCATGGAGAAGTCAGTTTTAATTCTGACATGTCGGCCTTTATATGTCACTTGGTCTTTTTCCTTTGCATCTTAATATTCTTTATTCGTACTGTTTAGAATTTTGATTATTATGTAGTGGGGGGGGCTTTGTTTTCAGGTACCATCTATTTGGTGTTCTGTATGCTTCTTGTAACTTTATAGGTATGTTCTACTTTTGGTTAGGAAAATTTTCTTCTATGATTTTATTAAAAATATTTTCTGAGCCCTTTAGCTGGGATTCTTCTCTTTCCTCTATTCTTATTATCCATATGCTCCAGATTCCTTGGATGTGTTGTGTCAAGTACTTTTTAGATTTACATTTTTCTTCTACCCATATATCCATTTCTTCTATTGTATCTTCCATTTCTGAGCTTCTCTTCCATATCTGATATTCTTTTGGTGAAGGTTGTCTCTAGTTCCTGTTTTCATTCCTAAATGTTTTATTTCCAGGATTTACTCAGTTTGTGTTTATTTTATTGTGTCTATTTCCACTTTTATGTCTTGTACAGTTTTATTTGTTTTCTTCAATTGTTTGTTTATTTTTTCTTGGCTTTTCTTAAGGTATTTATTCATTTCTTTCAATTGTTTGTTTTCCTGGATTTCCCTGACTGATTTATTATTTCTTCTTTACATACCTCTATCATCTTCATATAGTTGGTTTTAAGGTGTTTTTCTTGTGTGTCAGGTATGTTGGTATATTCAGAGCCTTCTATGATAAGACAGATGGTCTCTGGTGGTGACATAGTGTCCTGGCTTCTATTGATTACGTTCTGTTGCTCAAACCTAGGCATCTGGGTTTTGGGTGATTATAGGTTTAGGTTCTGATTTGGGGGTTTGTGTTGTTTGGGTGAGAGTTTTATTCCTTGGTTTCCATTTTCATTCTGGAATTTCAGACAGTGTGTTGGTTGATTCTTGCCTGTTTTACTTGCTTGTTATGTTTCTGTGTTCAAGATGAAGGGGAGAGCAGGGGGGATACTTGCTGGTTTTGGAGGCTGGGAGAGAGGAGATCAGGCAGAGATCTACTGATGGCATGGGCAAAAGTGAGGGGAAATTCCCCCTAGTGTTCTCTAACATAGGTAGGGGTGACCCTGAGAATTGGCTGTTAGGTAACATAGAGTGGGGAAGGTCTTCATGAAGCCTGTCTGGTCTTTAGTTAGGCTTGCTTGTGCTTGAGCAGGGGTTTGGGGGCTAGGACACAGAGATCAGGCCAGAAGTGAAGAGTGCAGTGGGAGATGGTCTGTGGAATCCACAGGAGATGTGTACATGTGGGATGGGAAGCTTCTGCTGGTATTCTTTTGCAGAGGTAGGTATGACTCTGAGCATTGGTTCTGGGGTAATAGAGTCAGATAGGTCTGGGGGCCCTATTTGACTTTTCAAACATAAGAATCCTGAATAATTGTTCCTTCCTAAACTGTTGAATCTACCATGATATTTGCTTATTGCTTCACAGGGAAGACCTTCCCCTGCTGGTCTGAGATAAAAGTAAATTAGTAATCTTGTCTTGACTGTTCAGTCTCCTTAGATCATCATCTCACAATGAGGTATGCTCTTCAGTTCCTGAGGCAGCTAACACTATGGTTCCTGCTAAGAAGAGAAAGGGGATACAGAAGGAAAATTGAAAGAGAGTGAACTTCCAGGTAGCTACAGTCCAAGTCTTTACTGTCGGCATATGAAATATCAGGTTCTGTCTTCTAAGATGAACATGTGAGGCTTAGATCTGTGAAAATGGTAAATGGGACAGTATCTGTGATACTGAGATTTGACACACATGTAATCGAATGGTCTGGTCTATATTACTTTGAGGATCCCTTTAGAATGATGTGCTAATATATTTTTTTTAAAGTGTTTGTTACACTGACAAAAAAATTATCCACAACCTGTAAAGATCTCACTTGAAATATTAGGGATTAGGAGTTAGACAGATCACTGATAGGCAGAAAGATAGAATGAGGGGCCATAAAGAGACAATAAAGATGACAAACTTCACAATGATAAAGATGATACACTTCCAGCCTCTTTCTCATATGCCTGATTTGACTGGATACAAAGGCCTAAAGACCTGGCAGGTTTTTAGGACTCTTGATTGTTCATCAAGATCAAGGCTGGATCAAGGAACATTGGCTCTAAAGTTCTGGGCCTATTAGCCTCCCTGTCTTTGTTCAAGCTGACCAATCCTAAATTAGGTGTTGAAACTACACAAAGTTTGTTGAAACTCCTGGCCTTCAATACCATGCTTCATAGGGATTCCAGGCATCACACTCAGGTTATCAGACTTGGGGATGGATAACTTTAATCACAAAGTTTTCTTCTGCCAAACTCATATATCAACTTTGTAATTTATTTTTTATTATTAGTAGTGTATTATTGTATTCTTTGAGATTGAGTTGTCTGATCAATATATTGTATGCATGTAGCACAGAATCTCATGTTAAATATTATTTTCATCAAAGTTTCAATTGGAACATTTTACCAATAAAGAATCAGGAGCCAGATGCTGAGGTGAAAGCCTGCTAGTATAGAGAGGCAGAGAAAACACCCAGCTGACCTTCTTCATCCACAATCATCTCCAAAAAAAGAGCTTCCTCCTATCTATCTTAAACAAGATGCTCCCAACTGAACATCCCCTTCCTAATTTCTGTTCATCTCTCTCTGAGTCTTCCTGACTCCCTCTTAATCTCTATTATTGTTGCTTGTAAAAGGTTACTTGCTCTGCCTTTTGACATATGGTAGATTTTATATAATCCTGTTTACAATATTAAATCAGAAAACCCTTGGATTTAAAGGTGTGTGTTAGGGCTGAGCCACACTGCAACTAGAAGCAGGTTTTTCCAGTAAATAATACAATATTAGTGTTCACAGTGTGATCAAATATCCTGCAACAGTTAAAATTCCTCTTGAGGCAGAAAGATTGTGAGGGCCAGAGGTGGTTGGTGGCTCCCAAGAAATAGGTTCATCCAGCCACAACAGTGCTGATACACATATTAATTCAAAATGTTGTGATAGTGCACACATACCTTCACAACTTCAAGCCAGACAAACTCCTACCAGGCATAAGGGGAAGTAGGAGTTGAAAAAGGACAAGATTAGGAAGTAAACTGGAGTCAGAACAGAAACAAGTGTCCTATACAGTAGAACTGGAATGAATAAAAGGTAACAAAAAAACTGGATAGATCACAAGGAAAATAAAGGGTTTGAAGACTTTGGTTGAAGGTAACAAAGGAACATAGAATGCACATGTGGGAGTCAATTATTCACACACTGAGTCTAAGACATACATTGGATTGCGGAAGCAGAAGAGTGAGTGATGAGTGATGAACCAGACATAAACTGAGGTGTATTTCCAGTGGAGAATCCCAGAACTGCACATTATTTACTCTTGTAACTATAAGCTCAGGGACAGGTGACACATGACACATGACACATGACACATGACTTTGACTCTGAAGTGACTGTGGTGGCAAAAACCTTCACCTTCAGCCTCTAGCCACTCACTGATTTCCTCAGAGGAACTTTTACAATGTCCATTTACAACATGTACATTCTATAGGTGTACTATATTTTACCTTTAATACTGTAATATACTCTGTATCAATTGGTTGTTTAGATATGCTTAAATTGATACTTACCTACATTGTATTAATACTGTGGCCAATAGTCAATATATTCATTTTGTCTATAAGTGCTTTGCTTAGGAACAATGGCATGCAACCTAAGCCTGGGTAGGTAGAGAACTTTATATTCTAGGCTTATATAAGTTGCATCTGTGACTTACACAATTAATAAATTGTCTCATGATTCATTAGACAAAATTAATTATTAAGCAGGGTATGAATGTATACTGATATTTCTATAATTCATTATATGTTCTATTACAGAATTTCGTTATCCCTTCTTTGCCTATATTGAATAATGCTGATGTAAACAGTAGGGTGCAAACTTTCACATTGCTTTTAAACTTCAGTTCTCCTGAATATACCTTGGAGTGGATCTTGTCAGACAAATGGCAGGTATATCGCTGGGATTCTATAGGCCATAGTCATTTCCATACCCACTAACAATTCAATACTTTATGATTTCTCCATTATCTTCTTATTAATTACTGTGAAGTAATATTTCATTATGATTCTGGTTTTGAGTTCCTTATATATTGAATACCAATCTGTCAAGGAATTGGAAGGAAAACGAAGATTTTTTTCTTTCATAGGTTTGCAGAAGCAACCTCCAGCACAGTCATGTCTGCTTGTGTCCCATATTTCATTTCAGTTGCAGCAGTGCAATTGTGTAGACCCAGTATCTACTCTCTGTGTATAGCTTCAGAGGATAGGACTACCATCCTCTTCAGGCCAGTCAAGGCACAAGCTGACACTGATGCCAGCAGAAACTGGATCAGCCTCCAAAGGTCTACATGCCATTTTCTGTACAGTCTTTCTCTGAAATTATCTCATGGTCAGTACAGATTTCACATTCAGTTTAACCATCCTGGAATCCCAAATATGCTACACCTTATTATTGTCATGGAATCACCAGTATTTCTTACAGTGTACTATAGCCCTGAAGAATATCTAACACAATCAGCTAAAAAGATAATCAGAACATTCTAATTTTTGAATGTGTACATGGGGTCATGATCTGAACAATATGGGGGAGTATGGATCACCTCTGACAAGATACCTGGAACTGAAACCCAAGACACTGTTTCATATCTTAGTTTCAACTTTACCCATATTGGTTTATCAAAGGAAATGGATATATTGTGAAGATAAATATATTTCTTCCTTCTACAGTTTTAAATATTATGTCCTTTCTGAAGCCATTACCTAGACATTTTCAAAAAGCTCTATGTGGTAGTGTATCTTGTATGGAAATGATAAATTGCAATAGACACATACAACATTATTTGGTAGTCATTATTGTCATTCTTGCCTTAGCAAGTTCAATCAATGAGGGAACCAGAGTCCTCTGTTGAAAGTCTAGGGAGTAGTACAAGGACTTTAGTACTAAGGGTACTTAAATCAGGAAACTTCTATTGCCAAATGAAAAACTCTTGCCAAAAATTGAGGAAGCAGATCAGTGATCATGGATTTGAGAGATAAAATGAGCCTGACAGTTGGAAAGATCTTCCCATTCTTTGTGTTGATTTACATATGAAGTGTGGTAGAACAACCTGCCCCTAAAACTGAGCATCTCACATTGATCACCAAGTTGTTAGAATGTGTTCTTCCTCATCTCACTGAGATGTATAACTGTATTTTGAAATCTTCCCTTTTAACTCAGAATTCCCATGTTCCAGGATCATTATATTTGAAGGGTTTTAAGAGAACACAAAGGAATTTCCTTCATATTTTGAGTACTTATTTATACAATGATAATTCCTAAGCTTCATCTGAGCATTGGGAATGGGTATTTATATTAGAGTTGATACCATCTACTTACAGATGTTACCATATTTGTACACGAAAAGTTACAACCAGTTCTCAACTGTTTTTATTCTTTTATTTTATTATAATGCATTTTGTACCATCATGCACAAACATGTATATGGAATGACACTGTATTAATGGCCACAGGAAAAACTCTCAGTGAAATTTCCATACAATAGTTTCAAGTGGGAGAAAATCACTCAGAGGAAATTCCAGCTGAGTATCTTGTTTGTTCACTCATGTTGAAGAAGGATGGAGCAAAATGACAGTTGTATCCTCTTTAGTATGTTCATGGTCCATCTTCATATGCTTTTAAATACATTCTTAAACCCTCCCCATGCCTGTTTAAAAGATTAAGTAAAAATTAACTGAAATTAGTGGTCCTGATAGCTGGTGGCGGCTCAATTTAATCCTCTCAATGCCTCCAAAGGACTGGCTCCTCCATAGCCTCTATGAATCTCTACCACTATGGAGATTTTGCTTCCTCCTTTGTTGAATGATAAGCCTTCACTATTGAACATTTCACAAAGGAAAAACTTTACCTTATTCAAAACTGTTTTATTTCTATTGTAAACTTCTTTTATATTTTCCAGTTATAAACATGATATTTCGTGAGTTAAATGAAAAACAGTATTTTTTGTATTAAGATATGCAGAGATAGAGACTAAATTTGAGGTATCCATTGAAGATGGACAGGTCCCTTAAAATTGGGAAGCCCTGTGGAAGAGGGGGAAGTAAGACTGCAGAAGTCAGAGAGGATGGAGGGCATTAAGAGAACATGACCACTGAATCAACTAAGCAAGGCTCACATGGGCTAACCGAGACTGAAAATTCAGGTCTGGGGCATGCATGGGCTTGCACCAGGTCCTCTGCATTTATTTTAAGGGTTCAGCTTAGTGTTTTTGTAGGACTCCTAACAGTGGGTGCAGGTGTATCTCCACATCTTTTTCCTGCTCTTGAGACACTTTTCTTACTATTGGGTTTCCTTGTCCATCCTTGATATGAGGGCTTTAATCTTATCTTACTGCATCCTGTTTTGTACTGTTTGTCTGGTGTGTTTTAGATACCTGTTCTTTTTTAAAGGAGAAATGGAGAAGGATTTGATCTGGGGAAGAGGGAATCTAGAGAAACTAGAAGGAGTGGAGGAACCAATCTCTAGTTGCAATGTATAATATGATATAAGAATCTACTTTCAATTAGAAATATTTTTCCTGGCTGTATGATTTGCATAAGTGTGGTGCAGTGTTGGTGATAAAAAAAAATAGTGGCATTTAGAACCTGGTACTCAGTCTCTTATTGTCAGTACCTTGAACGGTGGTTAAATTTCTCTGCATTGAGTGCTACCTGTTGCAAAAAGAAGCTTCTCTAACTGAGGTTGTGAACCACCAAGGGCAGAGGATATAAATGTAAGTATCTGAAAGCAATTTGTCAGCACAATCATTTAGTAAATACCAGCATCATGCAGTCATAGCTGCTGCTCTTACCTGCACAAGGTCAAGGAAACCAAAATTTAGCTATTCATTTGGGAAGTGCTCTCCAGCCTCCATCCCTTTCTGAGAATTTCCTGGCAGTTGAATGATGCTGGGGGAGGGAGGTTCAGTACCTTTTGGAGTATGACCACTGATAGGTTTCCCAATATCCAGTGTATAGGCCTACCTCCATGACCACATGGAATGTAACATTTAGACTTAATGGCTTATCAAGAAACAACACTGTAGACGAAATTCTAAACATTCTTAGTAAATAAGAAACACAGAGCCAAATACAGAGTTAATAGCCAAGGAGATCAGAGAGCCATGACCAACTTATCTTACCACCTCATGCGGTCGCTTCCCCAGAGAGAGCTTCTTTCTGTCTGACTTTTCTTTTTATTGCCTTTCTGTTCTGCCTTCTCATTGGCTCTAAACCCAACCACATGACTTCCTCATCATTGCCTGTCTACACAGACCTCTAGGTCTCTATGGTTGGTACTGGGGCTAAAGGTCCAAGTCACTACGTTTGACTCTGTCCTTGACCACATAGAGACACTGCCTACCATGTGATCAGATTAATGGTGTGTGCTACCACTGCCTGACTCTGCTGATGGCTCACTTTGACCTCTGATCTCCAGGTAACTTTAGTTATTAACGTACAAATACAATCACATTTCAGCACAAATATCACCATACAACACAAAACAAAAAGTGAAGACATAGTATTAGCAGGGTAAGGGATTAGAAAAGTACATACAGGTAGAAAATGGGGAGGAGATATGGCCATGTTTCATTGCACACATGTTTGAAATTATCAAAGGAAAAAAAAAAAAACTTCCAGAGAAGACTGAAAATATCAAGTAAAAAGCTCATTGACCCATGTGTGATGTGTCCTCTCTCCATGCCCCAAAGTTTCTAACATGTGATGAAACATGTTTTCTATAGTAATAGATGCATACACTATTGCTTTTTATATAATAAACACAAAATTTGTAATTATAAAGATTTCTAAAAGATAACACTATATAGATTTGAACACATATTCAAATACACATAGCTAAGGCCCTAGGACTTGAGTCTCAGAAAATTTGTACTAATTTCTCAAGTTCTAATATGGAACAAATAACATTTAAATCTTCAAACTGAATTAGCTCATGGATTGTTGTGTTTGCCTATTTGAGTCCCTAACTAAATGCTAGACATTCTGTTTATCTAACCAAGATTCAACTTGAGTAACAAATTCTATTGGGAATTATATATGTGTTTGCATAACTACATTCCTCTTTTTCACTTTTTAATGTTTCAACATACTTGTAAATGGTCATTAGAGAGAGAAAGTCCTTTGTCATGCAGAAATGAAGATTACTTATCTCTTTAGTTTTCTTTATTAGATTCTGACAAAAATAAAGCAAACAAAATCAGATAAGCTTAGACAGGAAGATGCTATACTGAAAACATTGGCAAATACAAAGAGTGTTGATCAGATTGCCTTGGTTCTGTGGTGCTCTCTTGGCATGTCCTGGGCATTTAGACCATGTATGTTTCCATTCACTCAAAACCAAGTTTTCACAGTACAATCCATCTGACCCCAGGTATAGGCACCAGAGATGGTATCCATAGGACCCATCTTTTCTTTCTCCATTCTTTTTTTTTTTTAGACCAGCTTTCTCTGTGCATTTCCTGAAACTCACTCTGTTGCCCAGGCTGGCCTCTAACTTACCTAGATCTGCCTCCTGAGTGCTGGGATTAAAGGTTCTGCCACCATTGCCTGGCCTGTGTCTTCACTCTTAAGAGTAGTCCTTTCTGTCCCTTGGTTCTTTTCACACAGCTGTACTAACCTCGGAATTTGCATATTGCTCCTTAGGGAGGACCTCTTCTTGCATGTCCAGGACAAAAGCTAGCCCCACTTTTTGCCCTCATTATTCAGGACTCTTCAAACCAAGTTCTCAGAATGTGGTGCCCTGCTCAGCTCCTAGGGCTGCTTGTGTTCTCTATCTCTGGTAAGGAGAGAAACAAAGATGAAGAAGGAGATTGTGGGAAGACCAGGGATTTCAGGGACCATACTGATGCAGACACTTGTTCTGTACATGTGTGAGACTGCCAGTATTATACCCGAGAAAAGTGCTTGCGAGGTTTAGAGGGGAAAGGGAGGAGAACATGTGCTCTTGTGGCAACTCTGACAAGTATTTATGCAGATGGTACCACTGATTTCTAGGTAGTTTCTATGATCTCTCTACATAAGTATTTCATGTTAAACAGTTTTAGAATATAAATAAAATTCAAGAATACTGTAAGTAGAAAATAGTAGGAAGGAAAAATTATTTCATTGCATCATTTTGTCTGTATATAACCTTTCATTTCTGTTATTTCAGGAGCCAGTGGGGATATTTTGATGACCCAGCCTGCACTCTCCAGTCCTGTCACTCTTGGAGAGTCAGCTTCCATCTCCTGCAGGTCTAGTAAGAGTCTCCTATATAGTGATGGCAAAACTTACTTGAATTGGTACCTGCAGAGACCAGGCCAGTCTCCTCAGCTCCTGATCTATTGGATGTCCAACCTTGCCTCAGGAGTCCCAAACAGGTTCAGTGGCAGTGGGTCAGGAACAGATTTCACACTGAAAATTGGTAGAGTGGAAGCTGAGGATGCCGGTGTTTATTACTGTCAACAGTGGCTTGAATATCCTCCCACAGTGATACATCCCTGAACAAAAACCTGCCTGCCTGAATTGATGAAGCTGCCACATAAGTTTCTTGTTTTGCATGCAACATAGTACAGTTAACATGGCTGAAAATATACTTAAGGAACATGTGTTTTCCTCTGACTTTCAGCTATTGCAACAATGAACCCCTGGGAGAGGGGCTTTGAGGAGAATGCATGCTGGGAGATGGAGTGGCAGCAGCTTGGATGCTAAAAGGGCAGTCAGTTATAGAAGATGGTAGAAGGACCACATCTTGAGAAGGACCACTTCAATGTGCATATTTTTTGCCCAGTTTGTGTAATCTTTAATTTCATTTCATGACTGCACAAGCCTCAGATAGTTCTAGGATGCATTTGTCCCATTTTCCAAAATAGCCACATTGCATAAAATTTTCTTTCTTTTTTTTTATATTATTTTAATTTCATGTTTGCTTATTGAGGACAGGTTGATAGGATGGGTTGGGGAAACATTATATTATTCCACATCATGTAGCAATAGGAGATGCTTTGAGACTTTGTAAGAGGAAGCTGATGAAAGATTCAATTCACGGAGTAACTGAGTCCTCAGAACAAGTGGTACTTATGTATTTCACAAGAAATTATTATCTAAAAACAGACAAAGAGCTAAAAATACAACCAACCAATTATCCAACAAGAAATCTAATAACCAATCCATAAATGGGCTAATGAAATAGACAGTTCTCAAAAAATAAAATACAAATGAACAATAAACAGCTTCTGTTCTTACAGTATTTCTGCAACCACTTCTGTAATGTTCTCTGAGCCTTGGAAATGAGATACAATGAGATTCCCTATTTGTAGTTGAGCACAGCACTAACACTTTCCCTCTGCACTTTCATTATTTGTGAGTTTCTGTCTCAGTCACCATCTACTGCTCAAAGAAACTTTTCTGATATGATCTGAAAGTTGCACTAATCTCTATATAAAGAAATATCAATTTGAAGACAATTTGACACTGAGTCAGTTTAGCAAAATATTAATAGTTGTTTGGCTCTTGAAGGCTGTGAACTCTGAAACTTTTGATTCTTGTGCAGATTTGCACCATCAGGCATGTGTCTTTTCCTGTGGGGCAGGCCTTAAGCTGAATTTTAAAAAGCTGTTGGAAATCCCATAACATCTGTGCCACTCATGGTCACATGATCAAATCTTACAACCATGTCATTATTGCAGTTCAGGAGTTTCTCAGTTTGGTAACAATGTTCATTTATTTTTACCCCTCAGCAGCTCATATAACATCTTTCTCTACAGCAAAAACTAACCTCGAGGTCTCCATTCTCAGGTCTCAATACTGACTTGATTTCTCCACATCCTTTTACAAATGTGGGTAGTGTCTGTAGAAATAGCTTCTCACCATAAAATTCTGGTTGGGAATTGTATTATTTTTTGTAGAATGAATCTTAAAAGGTCTTATTAATAAAAACAAACCTGGAACTAGGTATTGAGGTAAATGCTGAAAGATCAGAGAAATAGAACAAGCCACATCAAACCTCACATTGCCAACTTCTCACCTGATCTTGTGTCCTCAAACTGGAAGCCTCTGAGTCCTCACCCAAATGGATCTCAGCTGAACTGCTTCTCAAAAGTCTAAAAGCTTAAAAAGCTTCTAGTTCCTGGTCCCCATGCCTTATATACCTTCCTGCTTCTTGCCATCACTTCTTGGAATTAAAGGCATGTGTCTTTTCCAAGCAAGACATGAGATCTCAAGTCCTAGGGTTAAAGGTGTATGTCACCAGGCTTGGCTCTGTTTCCAGTGTGGCCTGGAACTCAAAGAAATCCAGATCTATATTCCCTTTTCTTCTTTAGAAAGAGATCAAATTTATAATCAACCTTCTTTAAATAAAAGCATTACTTTTGCTCTGTCTCACACCAGAGGGCTCTTCTGATATGGGACAGAAAAATCTCTCATCCTATTTTTGGGGTTGGGGGTGGGGGCAATATGCTTGAGTTTAGAGAAGGACTGAGCCAAATTCCATCTCCTAAGTCAGCTTGGTATATTTGGGAATTTTCATTCTACTTCCTGCTGAAAGGGGGTGCTGTATCTTATGGGTACACAAAGAAAATTTTAGGCTTATGGGGTAGTCTGTGAGGCTGTATTGTCTGAGCCATTCTGGATGTTTCAGGTGATCTTGGCTGGCAAACCTGATGTATCTTAACCTGGAACAAATCCATAGTTTCTGGCTTTCTGTGGAAACAAAAGCAGAGCCTCCTTTCCAAAGCAACATATCCTTACATCCAAATTTTGAAGTCAAGGTACCTTTAAAATATACATATTTATTTAACTCCACAGCCTTTACTATCAAATGTTTTTCTACAGTTAAGAATCCCAAAGACAACACAATCCAGATTCTCTGTGTAATATCCATCTTTACATGGCTTATTTTTTATACTACCTTTATTGCCTCTTCAAAGACTTTATTTTTAAAAACTATTTGTTTATATAACTGCACATATTTCTTTTTTTTCTCTTTCAAGCCTATGTACATTTTTACACGCATTGTAAACTATTTAAAATCTTGTTTCATCTGAATCTGTCTTATTGTGTAACTATTGTTTTAAACTTCAGTGGTTAGTACTAAAGTAGAAGTCTTGGCTGCTAGCTCCACCCAATTTAGTTTTTAAACATGGTGCAGATAAGTCACCACTATTGCTGGGAGCCATAGTGGGTCTATGCTTCTATCCACGCAGTGTGTAACCCAGAAACCTTTTTGTTTTGTACTAGCGAAGGCTAAATCCACCACACAGCAGCAATGTAATGTGCAGCTTGGAGACACCTCCTTCCTGCTATACTGCCAGTCAAGCTTGCACGCCATGAACCCACCATAGTAGCTCAAACCTGCAGACTGCCACTAACTTGAGAGAAATAACTGTTTTTAGCTCCCCTTTACAGTCTTGTTTCTCAGGTTTTAGGTGGAAACTCTTGCCAACCTGTTGGGCGCCATTTTTAGCTGAAGTTTTCTCCAGTCCTGCCTGGCCCATGGTCAGGACAAATCTCTCTCACCTTCCAGTCCCTCAGCTGCTGAGACCCAACCAAGTAAACACACAGAGACTCATATTGCTTACAAATTGTATGGCCATGGAAGGCTTCTTGTTATCTAGTTCTTCTATCTTAAATTAACCCATTTCTATAAATCTATACCTTGCCACATAGCTTGTGGCTTACCAGTATCTTACATGTTCATCTCCTGACTCAGCCTTCCTATTTCCAGAATTCTCTTCTATGCTTGTCCCACCTATACTTCCTGCCTGGCTACTGGCCAATCAGCATTTTATTTATACAGAGCAACATCCACAGCAGAAACTGAGAAAAACATGAACAAAATACTGGAGGAAATCAATAAAGAAAATGAGAAAAAAACAAACAAAAAATGGGAAGAAATCTATAAAGAACTAGAGGAAAAGACAAATAAAAAAGTGGAAGAAAGCAATAAAGCCCTTAAAGAAACCATGAAAAAGCAATGAAACAAGTGAGGGAAACAGTTCAAGAACTGAAGAGAGAAATAGAGACAATGAAGAAGACACAAACAGAGGGAATGCTGGAAATAGAAAATCTGAGTAAACAAACAGGAAACATAGATGCAAGCATAACCACAGAATACAGGAGATGGAAAAGAGGATCTCTGGTGTAGAGGATACAATAGAGGAAATGGACTTGTCAGTCAAAGAAAATACCAAGGCCAAAAAAGGCATAACACAAAATGTCTAAGAAATCTGGGACACCATGAAAAGACCAAACCTAAGAATAATAGGGATAGAGGAAGGAGAAGAATACTAATTCAAAGGCACAAAAATATATTCAACAAGATCATAGAAGAAAACTTTTCCAATTTAAAGAAGGAAATGCCTATGAAGATACAAGAAGTCTATAGAACACCAAACAAACTAGACCTCCCAATAAGCCCCTCACCACATAATAAACAACTAAACATACAGAATAAAGAAATAATAATAAGAGCAGCAAAGGAAAAAGGCCAAGTGACTTACAAAGGCAAACCCATCAGAATAACACCCAATTTCTCAATGGAGACATTGAAAGCCAGAAGGACCTGGACAGATGTAATGCAGATGCAAAGAGACTATGGATGCCAGCCTAGACTAATATACCCAGCAAAACTTTCAATCATCATAGATGGGGTGAACAAGACCTTCCAAGACAAAACCAGATTTAAACAATATTTATCCACAAACCCAGCCATACAGAAAGCACTAGAAGGAAAATTCCAATCTAAGGAAGTCAGATACACCCATGAAAACCCAGGCAATAGATCACACCACAGCACGGAATGGAAAAAGAAGAAAACAACCTTATAAGTAACATCATGAAGAAGCTAGAGCCTTATATACAAGAAATCAAAAATAAAGCAGAGAAACAGACAAACAAAACATGGGAAGAATGCTATAAAAAACTAGAGGAAAGGACAATTAAAGTAGAAGAAAAAAATAAGTCCCTGAAAGAAAATCATGAAAAAGCAAGGGAGACAATCCAAGACCTGAAGAGGGAAATAGAAAAATGAAGAAGACACTAGCAGAAGGAATGCTGGAATTAGAAAATCTGAGTAAATGAACAGGAACTTCAGAGGCAAGTATAACCAACAGAATGCAAGAGATAGAAGAGAGGATCTCTGGTGTTGAAGATACAGTAGAAGAAATAGATTCATCAGTCAAAGAAAACACTAAAACCAACAAAGTCATGACCCAAAATGTCCAAGAAATTTGGGACACTATGAAAAGACCAAACCTACAAATAATAGGGATAGAGGAAGGAGAAGAATACCAACACAAAGGCACAGAAAATATATTTAACAAGATCATAGAAGAAAACTTTCCCAACTTAAAGAAGGAAATGCCTATGAAGATATAACAAGAAGCCTATAGAACAGCAAACAGACTAGAACCCACCGCAAAAAAGTCCCTTCACCACATAACAATTAAACAATTAAACTTACAGAAGAAAGAAAGAATATTAAGGGCAGCAAAGGAAAAAGGTCAAGTGACTTATAAAGGCAAACCCATCAGAATAACACTCGACTTCTCAATGAAGACTTTGAAAGCCAGAAGGACCTGGACAGATATAATGCAGACACTAAGAGACCATGGATGCCAGCCTGGACTAATATACCCAGCAAAACTTTCAATCATCATAGATGGAGTGAACAAGACCTTCCAAGACAAAACCAGATTTAAACAATACTTATCCACAAACCCAGCCCTACAGAGAGCACTAGAAGGAAAATTCCAACCTAAGGAAGTCAGATACACCCATGAAAACACAGGCAATAGATAACATTCCTCAGCCTTTTTGTTCCCAGCATTCCCTTTTCTGCTTGCCCTGGCTATACTTCCTGTCTGGCTACTGGCCAATCAGCATTTTATTTATACAGAGCAATATCCACAGCACATGATGGTGTGATGGTGTGGAGAAGGAATGGGGGCTGGAACAGCAGGTGAAAGCTCAATTCTCTAACTACAAGTAGGAAGTAAAGAATAAAATTTGAATGATGTATAGCTTTAAGATCTCAAAGCTTTCCCCAAGTAACATACTTCTTCTAGCAAGCACACCTTTCCAATACATACAGTGAGAGCATACTGTTGACCAAGTATTCAAACACTTGAACCTCTGGGGTACATTCTCATTTAAACTACTACAGTAACCAAGAACAACAATAATTGCCCACTTTTTTGCGGGGGATACCTCTGGTCAACATCTTGAAAAGAAGTATCCTAGCCTGTCTCTGGGATTTTTGTTTGGCAAGGTACAGCTTCTGGAACAAGCATAATGCCCAGTATAGCCTAACTATACTATAACTCTTTTATATTAGTAAGAATTTGTATGAATATTACCAAATAATTCAGAGTTAGATTTAATATGTCTCATAGAATGACTGTTTCAAGGGTTGGTTGATCATATCCCTAAGGGGTTATCTTGGGAAGAACAAATATCAGGAAACTTCTTAAGATCAAGTTCATGCTTTTACTGAATAAAAACTTTCAAAAATTAATATGAGTGTGTGTGTGTGTGTGTGTGTGTGTGTGTGTGTGTGTGTGTTTTGTACTTCTATATGTTAAGGAGTGGTCCAAGCTGATTTTCCATAACCTTTCCAAAGATTGTCTATTACAATGGTCTCTGACCCTGTCTTAGAAAGCCTCTGATTTCTGCATGCAGTGCCTCCATCACTAATCCTGCATTTCATAACAATCTCCTCTTTGTTCAGTGCTTAAAGCATGAAGATATTTTATATTATCTTATTCAGAAAGGTGGCCATTACTTAATTTTTGATGCTTCTCAAACAGCTGCATACATCTAAGCATACATATTTTTCTGTAAGGAGATCCATCCATGCAAGTCTGAGATCAATGCTCAGATATAGTCTTACCTTGACTACCAGTGGCTCCTCAATCAAAATTAAGATCCAGGCATCAGGCATTGTTCCTCAAACGGGTAATATTCTGGATGGCTGATAAGCACAGCAGATATGGACAAGGAGAACACAGAGGGACAACTGCTTAATCGGACAGTGTATTTTTGTCATCCCCAGTTTGCTCCTGTTAGAGTCTCCTTCAGAGCCTTTCATGGAGAGCCTGCTAGCTTTTCGTAGTTGCTAAGAAAAATGCAACTTTGTTACAGTTGTGTAACTTGGTCTTTCTGTGAGACTCTTACAGTGAGAGCAGGGGTTGTCTCTGACTGTGATGCCTGATTAGGGGACCATTTCCTCCTACTGGATTGCCTCATCCAGCCTTAATAGAAGAGGAGGTCCCTAGTCTCACTGCAACTTGATATACCATGGCTGGCTGATATCCATGGGAGGCTCACCTGTGTCTGAAGAGAACAGGTGAGCAGGAGTGGATGAGGTTGTGGGGAAGAGAGAATATGAACAGGAACTAAGAAGAGGGGAGGGAGGGGAAATTTTGATTGGGATAAAAGAACAACAAGAAAAATAAAGATAAAAATAAAAGAAAGAAAAAAAGTACAACTTTCCCTTTTCTCTTTCTAGTTATTTCCTACACATGCTTCCATTTACTCTTTGGCTTTTCTCATTGTTTTCTGATGTTCCCTTCCTCCTTCTGCCATGTAGTGGCTTGCTAGTCTCCAGGGCTAACTAAAGGGACTTGGTTTGTCTCTACCTCTTTTCTATCTCTCTTCTCTCAGCTAGTGAGATATACACTTTGCTTACCATAATGTTTGACTCTCCAATTCTAGTAAGCTTTCTTTCAGGTTTGCTTTTGGATTATTTTATTAACAAGACTTTGAATCCCAAGAAAAGAGTGTAAGTTTTCCTGGTTCATTCAGTAACTTTACATTCTACAGTCCCTCCTGCTCTTCCACAGCATACATAATTCTTCAGTAGGGGCTGTCATACCACTAGGTACAACTGTCCAATGACATTAATGAGGTTTCAAAATTCTAAGTGTTCTTTAAACATCGCAAAAAACTCAGTTCAAAGAACTTTGGATTTTCTCCACCAAAATGTGTTAATATAAAACAGAATATTTTCTCAAATTTCCATCAATTTCGAAATTAAAAATCAAGCCTTCAAATTAAGTGTGGGAATCAGACTTTTATATCAAATCTTTAGTGGAAAGTAAAACCAAACCAAACCAAACCAAAACAACAACATTAAAAATGATGGATTTGCTTTTAGAGAAAAAGTGATTCAGAAGACTGGAAGGTTTTAGTTAGTGAGACACTGGTAGGCACATAGTCTTCAACTGTTCAATATATAGCTGATAAATGTAGTGGAGACAGAATTACAGTATGAAATACTATGGAAACTTATATTTATTTCTCTGAATCAATCACAAAGTTGACTGCTTGGATTTGAATAATATATGACCTGATATAAATGCAGACTCAGAGAGAAGAGGTTCATTAAGCAAGATTCCACATCTACAATGTGACCCAATGGTTAGGAGAAATAGTAACATACTATAATGTGGGTCAAATCAGACATTCTTAATCCACCCAGAAAAACTATCAGTCTCCATAAGATGGAGAAAATGATATATTTCTTGCAAAGTCAAATTTAAACAATATCTATCCATAAACCCAGCCCTACAGAAGGTACTAGAAGAAAAACTCCAATCTTGGAGGTTAACTA
This sequence comes from Onychomys torridus, assembly GCF_903995425.1. Taxonomy (NCBI): domain Eukaryota; kingdom Metazoa; phylum Chordata; class Mammalia; order Rodentia; family Cricetidae; genus Onychomys; species Onychomys torridus. Next base: position 129,518,282 of record NC_050445.1, read on the forward strand.
TACATACAAAAAGACAGATGATAGATAATGTCACAGGACCAAAACACACACACACACACACACACACACACACACACACACACACAGAAACACACACACAATATTAATGGACACAATTTGCCAATAAAAGACACAGTTTAAGAGGATGGATATGAAAACAGGATCCATCATTCTGTTGCACACAAGAAACACACCTCAACATCAGAGTAAAGGGTTAGAAAAAGATTTCCCAATCAATTGGACTTAAGAAGCAAGCTGATATAGCTATCTTGATATCTAACAAAACAGACTTCCAAACAAAGTTCATCAAAAGAGATAAAAATGGGCATTTCATATTTATCAAAGGAAAAACAAAACTACCAAGATGAGGTCTTAGTTCTGAACATCTATGTTCCAAATGTAAGGGCAACCACATTTGTAAAAGAAACATTACTAAAACTTAACACACATAGGCCACACAATAATAGTGGGATACTTAATAACCCACTCTTACCAAAGGACAGGTCATACAGACAGAAACTAAACAGAGAAATAACAGAACTAACAGATGACTCAAATATACCTAACAGATATCTACAGAACATTTCACTCAAACACACAAAAAAATAAAACTTCTTCGCAGGAACTCTTGGGACCTTCTCCATAACTGTCCATATACTTGGCCACAAAGCATGTCTCAACAGACACACACAAAAAAATTAAATAAAACACCAGATCATATCAGGCCACTATGTATTGAAGCTGGATTTCAACAACAACAGAAACAACAGAAACCTTATGGACTCATGAAAACTGTATAACTCTCTACCAAATTAATGCTAGGTCAAGGAAGAAATAAAAAAAGAAGTTAAAGACTTCCTAGGATTCAAGGAACTCATAACATACCCAAACTTATCAAACACTATGAAAGCAATGCTAAGAGGAAAGTTGATAGCACTAAGTGCCTTCATGAAGAACTTGGAGAGATCTCATACTAGGAGCTTAGTACCACACCTGAAAGCTGTAGAACAAAAAGAAGCCAACACACCTACAAGGACTAGACTTTAGAAAATAATCAAACAGAGGGCTAAAATCAATAAAATAGAAACAAAGAGAAAAACACAAATAATCAATGAAACAAAGTGTTGATTCTTGAAGAAAATAAAAAAAAAATATTAAACCCTTATCCAAAATAACTAAAATATAGAGACAGAATAACAAATTCAACAAATTTAGAAAAAGTGGGACATAACAACAGACACTGAGGAAATTCAGGCAATCATTAGGTCATAATTCAAAAACCTGTACTCCATCCATAAAATTGGAAAATTTAAAAGAAATGGACAAATTTCCTGATACTATTTACCAAAATGAAATCAAGATCAGATAAACAATTTAAACAGACTGATAACCCTTAAGGAAATAGGAGTAGCCATTTAAACCTCCTAATTAAAAAAGTAACCCAGGGCGAAATGGTTTTAAGGTAGACTTTCAAGGAAGAGCTAATACATTACTCTCCAAATTATTCCAAGAAACAGAAGTAGCATTACAAAATTCTTTCTGTGAGGCAATAGTCACCTTGATACCCAAACTACACAGAGATTCAGCAAAGAAAGAATTACAGACCAGTTTCCCTCATGAACTTTGATGTAATAATACTCATTAAAATACTGGCAAACAGAATCCAAGAACACATCAAAAAGTTCATCCACTGTGACCAAGTAGGTTTCATCCCAGAGACACAGAGACACAGGGATGGTTCAATAAACAAAAATCTGTCAATGTAATCCACCATATAAACAAACTAAAACAAACAAACAAACAAACAAAAAACCACATGATCATCTTGCTAAATGCTGAAAATGCCATTGACAAAATCCTACACCTCTTCATGATAAAAGCCTTGGAGAGATTAGCCATACATGGGACATATGAAAACATAATAAAAGCAATATATAGCAAGCTGATTGCCAACAACATCAGATTAAATGGAGAGAAACTAAAAAAAAAAAAAAAAAAAAAAACTGGAACAATACAAGGCGTCAACTTTCTCCAATATTCAATATAGTACTTGAAGTTCTAGCCAGAGCAGAAAGACAACTAAAGGAGAAAAGGGGATGCAAATTGGAAAATAAGTTAAAGTATCACTGTTTTCAGATGAAATGATGGTAAATATAAGCAGTCCCAAAAAACTCTACAAGGGAACTCTTACAACTTTTGTCAAGTGGTGGATATAAGATTAAAAATCAGTAAACCTCCTATATACAAATTATAACCAGGCTGACAAAGAAATCAGAGAATCAATACCTTTGATGATAGCCTCAAACAATATAAAATCTACCCAGGTGATTGAAAGACATGTATGACAAGAATTTCAAATCTTGAAATATTGAAATTGTAGAAGATATCAGAAAATGGAAGTTCTCTTACACTCATGGATTGGTAAGATTAACATAGTAATAATGGCCCTCTTACTGAAAGAAATTCAATGGAATCTCCATGAAACTCCAAAACAATTCTTTGCAGATCTTGAATTATATTCTGGCACAACCCTATCTGAATAAATGGCAGAAGTCATAAAGCCAGCACAGCTGCTTGACAAAGATCCAGCAAAGCTGAGACAAATGATAGTGACCTCAATACATATCCAGATAATTGAACTTGATTGCAGAGAATATAGGAAATAGCCAAGAAGAAACTGGCACAGGAGATAACTTACTTAAAAGAACAATAATAGCGCATACATACAGATTGATAATTAATATGTGGGACTTCATAAAAATGAAAGTCTTCTGTAAGGCAAAGGACACTCTCAAAATGGCAGTCTACAGAGTGGGAAAAGATCATCACCATTTCCACATCTGACAGGGGGGTGATTTCCAAAATATATAAAGAACTCAAGAAACTAGACACCAATAAACCACAGATTCCAATGTAAAAAATGGAATAGCAAAACTCTACAATGAAAAAAAAGACAGCATCTTCAATAAATGGTGCTGGCATAACTGGATGTCAACATGTAGAAGACTGAAAATAGATCTGTATCTATCACCATGCACAAAACTCCAATCCAAGTGGATCAAAGACCTCAACATAAATCCTGCTACACTGAACATTATAGAGGAGAATGTAGGAAGTAGCCTAGAAAGCATTGGCACAGGAGACTACTTCCTAATTATAACACCACTGGCACAGACACTGAGCGAAACAATTAAGAAATGGGACCTCCTGAAACTGAGAATCTTCTGTAAAGCGAAAGACACAGTAAATAAGACAAAATGACAGACCACAGAATGGGAAAAGATCTTCACCAACCCTACATCTGAAAGAGGGCTGATCTCCAAAATATATAAAGAACTTAAGAAACTAGGCAGCGAAAGACCAAACAACCCAATTTAAAAATGAGCTACAGAGGTAAACAGAGAATTCTCAACAGAAGAATCTCAAATGGCTAGAAGACATTTAGGTAATTGTACAACATCCTTACTCATCAGGGAAAAGCAAATCAAAACTACTCTGTGATACCATCTTATACCTATCAGAATGGCTAAGATCAAATCACTGGTGACAGCTTATGTTAAAGAGAATGTGGAACAAGGGAAATACTTCTCCACTGTTGGTGGGAATGCAAACTTGTATAGCCACTTTGAAAATCAGTATGGCAGTTTCTCAGAAAATTGGAAACCAGTCTATCTTAAGATCCAAGTAGTACTCCACTGTGTATATGTACCATATTTTCTTTATCTATTCTTCAGTAAAAGGGCATCTAGGTTGTTTCCAGGTTTGGGCTATTACAAACAATGCTGATATGAACATAGCTCAGCAAATGCCCTTGTGGTATGATTGAGCATTCCTTGGGTATCTGCTCAAGAGTGCTATAGCTGGGTCTTGGGGGAGAAGGATTCCCAATTTTCTAAGGAAGTGCCATATTGATTTTCAAAGTGTCTGTACAAGCTTGCATTCCCACCAGCAGTGGAGGAGAGTTCCTCTTGCTCCACATCCTCTCCAGCATAAACTGTCTTCTGTGCTTTTGATCTTAGCCATTCTGACAGATGTAAGGTGGTATCTCAGAGTCATTTTGATTTGCATTTCCTGGATAATTAGGGATGTTGAGCAATTCCTTAAATGTCTTTCAGCCATTTGAACTTCCTCTGTTGAGAATTCTGTTTAGTTCTATAGCCCATTTCTTAATTGGACTGTTGGGCATTTTCATGTCTAATTTCTTGAGTTCTTTATATATTCTGGATATCAGCCCTCTGTCAGATGTGGGGTTGGTGAAGACCTTTTCCCATTCTATAGGCTGTTGCTTTGTCTTGTTGACCATGTCCTTTGCGCTACAAAAGCTTCTCAGTTTCAACAGGTCCCATTGATTGATTGTTTCTCTCAGTGTCTGTGCTACTGGTGTTATATTTAGAAAGTGATCTCCAGTGCCAATGCGTTCAAGAGTACTACCTACTTTCTCTAATATCAGGTTCAGAGTATCTGGATTTATGTTGAGGTCTTTGATCCACTTGGATTTAAGTTTTGTGCACGGTGACAGATATGGATCTATTTGCAGCCTTCTACACATTAACATCCAGTTAGGCCAGCACCATTTGATGAAGATGCTTCCTTTTTTCCATTGTACATTTTTGGCTTCTTTGTCAAAAATTATATGTTCATAGGTGTGTGGATTAATATCAGGGTCTTCAATTCGATTCCATTGGTCCACATGTCGGTTTTTATGCCAGTACCAAGCTGTTTTTATTACAGTAGCTCTATAGTAGAGCTTGAGTTCGGGAATTGTGATGCCTCCAGAGGTTGTTTTATTGTACAGGATTCTTTTGGCTATCCTGGGTTTTTTGTTTTTCCATATGAAGTTGAGTATTATTCTTTCCAGATCTGTGAAGAATTGTGTTGGTAATTTGATGGAATTTGCATTGAATCTGTAGATTGATTTTGGTAAGATCACCATTTTTACTATGTTAATCCTGCCTATCCATGAGCATGGGAGATCTTTCCATTTTCTGACATCTTCTTCAATTTCTTTTTCCAGGGACTTAAAGTTCTTGTCATATAGGTCCTTCACATGCTTAGTTAGCATAACCCCAAGGTATTTTATATCATTTGCAGGTATTGTAAAACTTGATGTATCACTGATTTCCTTCTCAGCCTGTTTGTCTACTGTATATAGAAGGGCTACTGATTTTTTTGAGTTGATCTTGTATCCTGCAATGTTGCTGAAGGTTTTTAGTACTACTCAACACAGAAAAGCAATGACATCATGAGGTTTGCAGGCAAATGGATGGATCTAGAAAAAATCATCCTGTGTGAGGTAACCCAGACTCAGAAGGACAAACACGGTATGTACTCACTCATAGGAGGATACTAGATGTAAAACAAAGACGACTAGACTGCTACACAACTCCAGGGAGGCTACCTAGAAAACGGGACCCTAGGAAAGACCCAAGGATCACCCAATGACAGAGAAATGGATGAGATCTACATGAACAACCTGGATGACAGTAGGAGTAATGAAGGGCAAGATTTGAGGGAAAGAAAGCTTAGGGGAACAGGAGATCCCAGCTGGATCAAGAACAGAAAGGGAGAATGAGGAATAACAGACCATGATAAATGAAGACCACATGAGACCAGGAATAGGCAGAGTGCTAGAGAGGTCACCAGAAATCCACAATGATATATCCTCTGTAGTCTGCTGGCAATGATTGAGAGAAAGCCTGATCTGACCTAGTCTGGTGATCAGATGGCCAAACACCCTAACAGTCATCTTGGAACTCTCATCAAATAACTGATTGAAGTGGATGCAGAGATCCTCAGCTAGGCCCCAGGTGCAGCTCCAGGTATCCAATCTTCGAGAAAGAGGAGGGTCTGCAAGAGCATGAATTGTTGAGTCCAAGATTGCAAAAAGCACAGGGACAAATAGCCAATCGAAAGAAAGCACATGAATTATGAACCAAAGTCTGTGGAGCCCCCAGCTGGATCGGGCCCTCTAGATAAGTGAGACAATTGAATATCTTGATCTGTTTGGGAGGCATCCAGTCTGTGGGACCAGGACCTGTCCTTAGTGCATGAGCTGGCTGTTTGGAACCTTGGGCTTACACAGGGACACTTTGCTCAGTCTGGAAGGAGGTGACAGGACCTGCCTGTACTGAATCTACCAGGTTTAAATGAATCCCCAGGTGTGCCTTGATCCTGGAGGACATGGGAATGGAGGTGAAGGGCTGGGGGGAAGGTGGGGGCGGGAGGGGGGAGGACAGGGCAACCCATGGCTGATATATAAAATTTAAAACACATAATAATAAAGAAAATATATTTATTAAAAAAATCCAAGTATACCACTGTTGGTTATATACCCAAGGGATACTCAAGCATATCACAAGGACATTTGCTCAACTATGTTCATAGCAACACTATTCATAGTAGCCAGAACCTGGAAACAACCTAGACAATAATCAACCAAAGAATGGATAAGGAAAATGTGTTACATATACAAAATGGAGAATTACTCAGCTGTAAAAAAAAAATGACATCATGAATCATGCAGGCAAATGGATGGCACTAGAAAATATCATCCTGAGTGTGGTAACCCAGATTCAGAAGGACAAACATGGTATGTACTCACTTGTAAGTGGATACTAGATGCAAAGCAAAGGATAATCAGACTACAACCTACACGTTTAAAGAAGCTAGCTAAAAAGGATGATACTAAGAGAGATGTATGGATCACCTTGGGAGAGCAAAACAGAGACTATCCCAATGAGTAAACTGGGGATGCAGGAGTCAATAGAGGGTAGAGGATGGAGGATGAGAACATGAGGGAACATGATGGTTGAGCAAGGGGAGGAACAGAGTGGCAAAGCAATGAAAGAGATACCTTTATAGAGGGAGACATTATGAGGTAAGGGAGAAACCTGGTGCTAGAGAAATTCCCAATAATCCACAAGGACAACCCTAGATTATACTACTAGCAAAAGTGATGAGGGTGCCTGGACTGGCCTACCCTGGTAATGAGGTTGGTGAATACCCTAACTGTCATCATAGAGCCTTTATCCAGTAACTGAAGGAAGCAGATGCAGAGATCCACAACCATGCACCAGACTGAGCTCCAGGAGTCCAGTCAAAGAAAGGGAAAAGGGATTGTATGAACAAGGGGTGGGGCAAAAACATGATGGGGAAATCTAGAGAGCCAACTGAACCAAGCTCAAAAGAACTCACAAACTTGAGACCTAAAGCTGTGGAACCTGCATGGGCCCGGACTAGACCCTTGCATACCAGAAACAGTTGTGTAGCTTGGTCTGTTTGAGGGGTCCCAAGCAGTATGATCAGGATCCCCGGTGCATGAGTAGGCTTTCGGGATCCCATTACGTATGGTCAAACACCTTGCTCACACCTGATAAAGCAAGAAGTGGCTTGATCCTTCCTCAACTGAATGTTCCAGGCTAGGCTGTCCCCCCATGGGATAACTTACCTTGTTGGAGGAGAGGATGAAGAGTAGGGGAGGAAGGCAGGGGAGGGGGGAACAGGAGGAGGAATGAGAGTTGGATCTGTGGTTGGTATGTATAATTTATAAAAAAAATAAAAAATGGGGGGGAGTGGAAGGGGAAGTCAGAAGAAAGGGGGGACATGAGGGAGAGGAGGGAGCTGAATCAGTGATTGGGATGCAAAATAAATAATAAAAAACAAAAAACAGATTGTAATTGTCTATAAAGTATTCTACAGTACAACAATGTAGTGCTAGATTTATCTTCCTAAAATGAGAAAAATGTGAGAGAGTGAGTTAATGGCTTAGTCTCCTGTGATCTACTGTAATTCCATTGAAAACATTCTCATTTATTGTTAATAATTAAATATTGTGTCAAATAGTGCTATGTCCCCTACAAATTTAGAAAATAATCTCAAATATGTCTTTAGTAGTGTAGGATCTTTAAGGAATAAATACATTCTTTGGAGACAAATTTGGATTGTCCTGGTCTAGCCTCGGACACTTAGGGCACAAGCCTGTACTGAGTTACTGAGATAAACAATTCTGCAGCTCTACCTAAATCTGATGATCTTCTGCTCTTTGGCATATCTCCAAAGCACAATCCACTACTACAAGGACTTGTTAATTGGCTGGTAACACAATGGGTAAGTGTTGGCCCAGACAGAACATATCATGATCATGATGACTCGCTCTCACTTCCCAAGGACTACTATATGAATTTAAGTGTGACACTGTGATCAGTGTTGCCTAGTTCACTTTGAAAGTCCTGTTCACTGTGCTTAATTTTGTTGAAATTTATTATGTATCCAATCCCAGGTGCCAGATGGACCCAGTTCCATCCTCTGTGTCTGCATCACAGAGTCACCATCATTTGCTAGCCAATCAGAATATTAGCAACTATTGGAAGTATCACTTAGCAAAAACATAGTGAAACATTTAAATTCCTGATCTACTGTAATCCAGGTTATAGTTGGGAGACTGAGACACACACACAGACAGGCTGTTCCTGAATCAGGATGATGTCTCCAATTACTGCTCACGACTTAGCAGTGAGACATAAGAGAGACATGTGTTGAGTAGTAAGGTTTTCTTGTTGTTATATTCAAGTCTGTCATTACTAGTCAGTGCATACTAAGGAATTCTGGCAACAGTAGCAAATGACAGAAAGGTGGCCAAATATGGAAGATCCTAAACTGAGAAGAGGGCAAAATCCATATAAATCTTGGAGGGGGGAGGTTATGAAAGTACCTCCATGTTCAGATGGAGTCAGAAATTCAAGTAACACATGTTGTTGGGCTCAAAGTCCTATATGTGCACATACTGTGTACTTCTCTTTGTACTATAGTAAGCATGCTTAAGTCTGCTAAATTTTACCTTTAAATTCACCAATGGGTTTTGTAAATTATTATTTTAATTAAAAAAAAAAATGATTACTCCAAACACACAAACACTTCTCAGGGAGAGCACACAGTGGTTTTATTGCGAGATGGGGTTTTACTAGCTCTGGTTTTCCTGGAACTCACTCTGCAGAACAGGCTATCCTTGTACTCAGATCCACCTGCTTTTGCCTCTCAAGTGCTGGGATTAAAGTCATGCACCACCACTACTACCCAGTCTTAGTATTTTTTAATCTATAAGAATTATTTAAATGAGTTGAAGATTTAGTAGTCCCTTCTTTGCTGCATTTTCCTTGACAGTAAGATATTTGTTTATATTACAACTAATATATCTTTGAAATATATTATTTAAAATAGAGCTTAGGTATACTATAAATTTTAAAATAATCTACACAATGTCACCTATAATTTTCAAACTTTAAAAAAGAAATATAGTCTCTGTGGGCATATGTGTAGTTTGATATCGGGTATCTGGGGACACTAGATTTGTGCTCAGTTACTGAGATACATAAGTCTTGCACCTGTGCCCAGCCCTCAGTGATTTGCATGCAGACACTGCACAGCCTTGAGGACTTCTTCATATACCAGTCACACCCTGTACAGTTGTCACTGCAGTCAGGACTCAGCATGAACATGAGGGCCCCTGCTCAGCTCCTCGGACTCCTGCTACTCTGGTTACCAGGTGAAAAAGGACTAAATGGGAATTTCACTGATACTCTCTGATTAGTGTTGACTGGCATTTGGATGATGTCTCTCTTATCATGCCTAACTATGTGGCTCTTTATTATGTCTCCATTCCTAGGTGCCAGATGTGACATCCAGATGACCCAGTCTCCATCTTCCCTGTCTGCATCTCTGGGAGACAGAGTCACTCTCTCATGTCAGGCCAGTCAGGGCATTAGCAATTATTTAAACTGGTACCAGCAGAAACCAGGGAAAGCTCCTAAGCGCCTGATCTATAACACAAATAGCTTGGCAGATGGAGTCCCATCGAGGTTCAGTGGCAGTGGGTCTGGGACAGATTATTCTCTCAGCATCAGCAGTCTGGAGTCTGAAGATATTGCAACTTACTACTGTCTACAGCATGCTCAGATTCCTCCCACAGTGATACAAGTCATAACATAAACCTCCATGGAAGCAGAAGTGAGAAGCTGGGCTGCCCAAATGCCCCTCCTCATGAGTCACTTACTGAAACTGTTTCTCAGCTGTCCCAGAATTTTTAGCAAAACTCACAGAGAGACATTTGCTTTTGTAGATCTGATGTGTTGTAGCTTTGGAGAACTAGAGAGAGGCTCAACAGCCTTCTCTTTATCCTAACTATCTTTCTTTCTCTTCATCTCCAGCACTATAGAGTACCAATGATTTTTTTGTCTTAACAGCAGACACAGACATTCCCTGTGAAGAATCTGAGTTGGATCACCTGTTGGGACTCATATAGTACAGTGGAAGCTGCTGTGACCATTCTGGCACACATTCTTTAAAAAGAGAAAGTAAACTTCTAATCTCCATTATTTAAACAGGAGGGAAACATAACTGAGAGAAGCTAACAGTATAAAGGTTTCCCAGCTTTCTCAAAAAAAAAAAAACAAACAAAACAAAAACAACAACAATAAAAAAAAAAAAACTTGAGCCCATGTGTTAGAGAAAGAGAAGGCTGCCTAACCATGATCCTCTGCTTTGTTCTGAAATCCTATTAGTAGGCTATTGATGCTCTCAGCTGTCTGCAGCACTCACTTAGAATTCTGATGGTTCCTGTGTCCACTGTCCTGCTTACAAGTATCAAACAAGATTGAAAAACACTCATATGACCTTTAATCACACTGTGTCAAGTGGAATATTGATGTCTTTATATGACATCACAGGGAGAAAATGGTTGTCTTAAACAGGATTGCATAAGTGGTATTAATGATCAATTGATATTCCCTAGCTTAGCTTTAGAAACTACAGAGATCTATACTCCATTCTGTTGGTTTTTTTTTTTAAAGATACTGTGTGTGGATAAGATCTATTTTCTGTCTCATTGTGTGTTTCTATCCATCTACTTGTCTATATGTGCACCAACAGTACACACAGACTTAATTACTGTAAGTTAATACAAGAAAGAGCAATCAAGTTAGAAAATATAATACCACTTTTCTAGGCTTCTGATTTTCTTAATGATGATGTCCCTTGATTTTTTACATGAATTCTAAACTGAGTTTATCAACTTTAGAAACTCTCTTAGGAATATGAGTTGCATTACATTGTCTGACTGTGCAAATTGGAGAAGATATACATTTTAAAGTGGTTCATGCAGCTAGGGAGAATGTCCAGTGGTAAAGAGCAGCTGATGCTCTTAAAGATGGCCTGGGTTTGATTCTGGACACACACATGGTAACCCCTCACTATTTTTAACTTCAGTTACAGGGTCTTCTGCACTCTCTCTGGCTTCTGAGGACACCAGACATGTACACATTTTGCTTACGAACATGTAGTTAAAATGCCCATTGATTCAGTACAGGCAGGTCCTGTCCCCTCCTTCCAGGCTGAGCATGTGTCCCTGTGTAAGCCCAAGGTTCCAAACAGCCAGCTCATGCACTAAGGACAGGTCCTAGTCCCACAGCCTGGGTGTCTCCCAAACAGATCAAGATATTCAATTGTCTCACTTATCCAGAGGGCCTGATCTAGCTAGGGGCTCCACAGCCATTGGTTGATCATTCATGTGCTTTCTTTCGATTGGCTATTTGTCCCTGTGCTTTTTGCAATCTTGGATTCAACAATTCACGCTCTTGCAGACCTTCCTCTTTCTCGACAATTGGACACCTGGAGCTCCACCTGGGGCCTGGCCAAGGATCTCTGCATCCACTTCCATCAGTTATTGGATGAGAGTTCCAAGACGACTGTTAGGGTGTTTGGCCATCTGATCACCAGACTAGGTCAGATCAGGCTTTCTCTTGACCATTGCCAGCAGACTACAGAGGATGTATCATTGTTGATTTCTGGTGACCTCTCTAGCACTCTGCCTATTCCTGGTCTCATGTGGTCTTCATTTATCATGGTCTGTTATTCCTCATTCTCCCTTTCTGTTCTTGATCCAGCTGGGATCTCCAGCTCCCCTAAGCTTTCTTTCCCTCAAACCTTACCCTTCATTATTCCCACTGTCGTCCAGGTTATTTATGAGATCTCATCCATTTCTCTGTCATTGGGTGATCCCTGTGTCTTTCCTAGGGTCCCATTTTCTAGGCCGCCTCCCTCAAACCTCAAAAGTTCCATTTAGGGGACTGGGGGAAAAATCTACCTCAGATTTTTTTTTTTTTCATTTTTTCTATATTCTTTTTTCACTTAAATATATGTCATGTTGTTTTTACTTTTTTATTGTCATCCTTTAGAAAGATAAGAAATCATATGGAAGCTCTGCCTCTGGTAGAACTCATACTGAGCCAAGAAAAGTCCAGCTCAATTCATCTGTCTCCAGTCATTCTGTATCCCAAGTAAGGGCAAATTTGGATTGTTCTACAAGTTTATGTAAACTCAGTGTTTAGTTCACCATCATTCTAACTCAGCTCTGCAAGCACATAATCGAAATCCCAATGAAAATCAATGAGCCTTTTTGTGCAGGACAACAAGTGATCTAGTGTCTTTTCTGTTTTATTTCCAGTCTCAGACAGCAGATAAGCTTTATTTACATACCTCGTTCTCTCTGTATTAGAGAAAGAGCCATTGTCTTTCTGCAGGGCCACTCAGAGTGTCAGCAGCTACTTGCCATGGTACCCCCCAAAAGTCTGTCCATGCTCTTAGTTTCCTCATCAAAGATGCAAACACAAGGGCCAATGAAGTCCTAGCCTGCTTCTGTGGTTGTGGGTCTGGTACAGTTTTCACTCTCACAATCAGTAGCCTGGAACCTGAAGATACTGTAGTCTATCATTGTTATCAGTATGGTCAAGGATATTCCACAGTGATTAAACATGAAACAAAACTTCCACATGCATGTTGTTTGCCTCTGTTACAGTTGCTTCATTTCTGAACAACTGCTGCCCTGCTCACTCTTCACTCTTATCTATTTTGCTGTCTTGTTTCTGAAGAACTATTTGCTGACAATATTTTCTCTGTCATCCCTGGATGTTTTAATCAGACATATTTGAATAGATAACTTTGAAGGTAGTTATGCCAAGGCAATGTGAAGCCTAAACAGCAAAGAAGAAATACAAGAGAGCAAGATGGAAGCTATCATTATTCATAGGTGAAAAAATTTTGTACAGGAAAATGGAAATTAGTCTACAATTAAATTACTAGACTCAACAACAGAATATCAAGTCTTTGCATTCAAATTTATAAATAATAAGTTATTCACACTGAAGAATTTTTATTACATACTCTCAGAAACTTCTACCAACATCTCTAAGTAAATTAAGGTGGCCATTGTATCTGCTAGGATCAATAGGTAAAACTACCCCTACTATTGTTGAGCTCAATCAAACTGTCATCTTGGGCAAGCCTAACATTCCCAGTTTTGGCTGAAACTTAAAATTCACAAACACATCTAACAGGACACTGAACCTGGAAGCTACTATTTTTTTTTCTGAGTAAAGAGCTATTGATTTATGTTTTATGATGATGGTATAGTGTTTTCTCCAAAATCATATCAGTTGATATTGTGAGTCCTGATTAAAGAATTTCACAAAGTCCAGACCTACTCAAGACATTATGCTTACATAACAAATGTGCTGCAGGTTGTTTACTGGGACAAATGAAATACCCTTTACTAAAAACTTAAACATGTGGAATTGTCCTCTCCTGATCTATTTTGAATCCAATTGGGTCTTTTAGATGATGTGACACATCAATCAATCCTATGTACTAGGTATGAGTTGTCCACATAATCCTCTGAGTAATTCTCAGTGGTAAGATATACAGTATACAATATTTTGGTTTTGAGCCTAGCCTTTAATGGCTGAGCCATCTGGGGCAGGAGGGAGAGGACAACCCATGACTGATATGTAAAATTAAATTAAATTATAAAAAAAAACCCTTCTTGGAAAAAAAAAACATGTACAATATTTGTTTTCGTTTTCTTTTTAAATATGGCAGAAGTTAAAGGGATATTTTTGATATCTGGACATCTGAAATTCTTCTCCAATGGGACAAGTCCACAAATTTTAGATTTCTGTACTGACCTCTAAATAATTTAAGTCTAAGACACAGGAATCATTGCAGTTTTTTAATTCATTAATTTTAAATAACAATATCATTATCATGCTGCATGTTGGGATTAATTATGGAATACTTGGTTAATCAACTATTTGCCACCCCATAATGTGAGAAACTGCCAGGAATTCTACATAAGCCTGCACCAGGTCAAGAATATCAGGTGCTGTTCTTTTAGAGTGGTGCACATTCATTAAAGACTGCATTAGATTGTTCATTCTGCTCAAACTTCCCCTATCTGGAGAAGCATCCACATCACTGTTGGCATTGTCCAGCAAAGGGACACACTGTAAACTCAGAGAAGGGACCAGGGATGTGATCTTATTTCCTCATACTGTTTTTAAACTGAAATAGCTCAAAGTCATTTACATAAGATGTAACTATACAGAAAGACTTGTAGATGTTAGAACAACTTTACAATGTGAATTGTCTTTTCAGTTTATAGCAAATAATTCATGTATGAATATGTATAATGTATTATTTGTCTAATTTGTATATTTTAATGCATTTAATTGTTCTCTTATAGACTAAAATGTTTGTACCAAAATTAAATTTATAAAACACAAATAGCTAAGTATGTAATTATTCAGTAGTGATATTATAGATCCTCTGACTTAGTTTTTGTGAAGGGTTAGATTTGAATTTGTGTCTCAATTAATAACCAATTCTTGTCAAATTTATTTTAGTATTTCCATGGGCTCTATTTAGCTGACAAACATTTCTCTCCCTCTGACAACATTATATATCATAATATTACCCTTCTTATTTGAGAGAGAAACTTTAACACTTTTAAAACATTGATTGCTTTTTCTGGGATGATTAATAGTCTAGGATTAAAGGGTGTTAATGTGAAGTAGGCAGTGATTTATTTGGGGTTCCTGGTGCCAGAGTGGCCTTCTCTAGAGCAGAAGTCTTTACCTGCAAATGTTTCCATGGAGAAATCTCTCCTCTCTCATCTAGGATATAGGACTCCTTTCTTTCTTTCTTTCTTTCTTTCTTTCTTTCTTTCTTTCTTTCTTTCTTTCTTTCTTTCTTCTTTCTTTCTTTCTTTCTTTCTTTCTTTCTTTCTTTCTTTCTTTCTTTCTTTCTTTCTTTCTCTTTCTTTTTAAAACAAATGTTGTCATGAAAACTTACCAGTAGGAAGCAACTTACTAAATATCAAACTAAGGACTTACACCTAAGATATATAATTATGAAATACTAAAAGTATAAAAGATTGAAATGCTTCAGGACATTGTATTTTCTCACACAAGATTTTATAAGCACAAGAAGAACTTTCTGTTCCCTTCCCTTCTCTCCTATTCTTTTTAATTCATGTCTTTTCTGGACTGCCTCAGCATGTGTCCTGGACATCTCTTCGCATTTTGAAGTTACATATCTTGAAGTGTCCTGCAAATATCCAGAGAAAGGAGTTTGCTGTTCTGACTTGGCCTTTGAAGGTAATCATTGGACATCTCTTCCTCTTTATGCTCTGGTGTCATCAATCACAGAATTCCCTAGAATGAACTGATATTTGTGATGGCCAAATAAACATGCCCCCCAGCTGAGTCACTGATAATTCAATCAAAGCTTCTGTGCCTACTTCCATGTTCATTTTTTTTGAAAAAAAAAACTAATTGGAATTTTTCTGAGAGGTATGATCAAAATTATCATAAATTTGATGATCAGGGTAATATTAAAGGAAACAAATGGTGCCAAAAATGGGGGAGCAAATGGTCCCCCAAAGTTAACTGAGGCCTATTCCTTCACATGCCACAAAAAACTGGAGTACATGAATCAGAGGGAAGGCAATGGCTGAAAGGGAAGAGTCAGCTTTGGGAGAGTTTCTAGGTTAGGAAGAATGAGGCTAGCTCAACTTGCACAAGGGGCACTCAGCATCCTCTAATCATCACCACCTTACCTGTAAGTGTTCTAAGGATTTCCTCTATTTGCTGAAGTCACATCTTTGCCATTTCATGAGGATCACAAACCCTAGCCCTTTAATTTGGAGAGAATAACTTTTATTAAGTTTGCAGTTTGTCATCCATCATTGGGTTAAGTCAAGGCAGAAATTCAGTGCAGAAACCTGTGGGAAAGAACTGAAGATAGGACAATGGACTTCAACCTAAGACCATCTGTCCAGCAGTGATAGTACTCATTGTGGGCTGAATCCTCCACATCAATCATTAATAATGAGCAAACTTGCTCACAAAACAATCTAATGAAGGTAATTCTTTAAACAATTTCCCTCTTCTCAAATGTATTTATATTTGTGTCACATTGACAAATATAAACAGTACACTTAGGCACTTGAGTGTGATTAGGTCTGCAAATGGATGGAAGAAGTAATAAATACTTTCATTCTTCATGTTTATAGCTGCTTACCATCAGGCTTCTAGAATCCATTTTACATATAACACTGAAGGAATTAGAAAAGAACAAAAGAAGTGAGAGGATGTATTATTAGTAGTACCATATAAGAAGTACTGTGGGAAAGGGCTGTGAACACTGAATGAAAATAAAAAGACAAGAGATTTCAGATTTCAGAGCTTATTCAGCCATCACTTTGCCAGTATGACCATTAGAGGTTGCCATGAACACATGAGTCTTTTTATTAATGCATAAACACCTATTCAAATGTTACAAGCTAAAGCCTCTGCCCTTCCTTTCTTGTCATCAGGTAATTTTGGCTCATTGTTATTCTCTGAGTAGAAGACAATATGCAGCATTATAATAGTTTCAATAACACCCTACAAGTGCTCTTGCACTGGTATATGAGGCTTTCAGATGTCAGAAATGTCTTATCAGATGCTTCCATTCGCGAAAATAGACAAATTTAAATATCGAGGAAGGTAATGCAAACTCCTCTTCTCTGTTCATTAAGTATATATACCGTTTCATAACAATAAGAGGAAGAACAACTTAAATAAATTAAAGAATGCAGTTTAGATATAGATATTAAGGTCAGCATTCAAAACAAACTGTACAGTTTGATGATATATTGTGTACCCTAATAAACTTGTCTGAGGATGAAAGGACAGAGCCAGCCTCTAGATTAGACATAAAGGTCAGGCAGTAGTGGCACACTTTTAATCCCAGCACTTGAGATCTCAAACCTTTGCTTGGGAAGCACACATGCTTTTAGTCCCAGGAGGTAATATGACAGGTCAGAGAAAGGTTTCTAAGGGGTGAAGAAACAGGAACTCACTCTCTTTAAACTGAGGATTTTATAGAGATAAAAACTAGTCGCAGATTGTTCTGCTTCTCTGATCTTTCAGCTTTTACCTTGATATCAGTACTATATTGACTAGGTATGGAGAGATTAGAAAGCTGTGTCTTGTTCGTGAATTTAATGTAATTGCTTTGAGTTTCTCTCCATTTAATTTGATGTTGTCTGTTTGCGTGTTGTATATTGCTTTTATTATGTTTAGATATGCGCCTCATTTCCCTGATCTCTCCAAGACATTTATCATGAGGGACTGTTGGATTCTGTCTCAGACTTTTTCAGCATTTAATGAGTTGGTCATGTGTTTTTTTTTTCCACTTGTTTATATGGTGGATTACACTGACAGATTTTTGTATGTTGAAACATCCTTGTATCTTTGGGATGAGTCCTACTTGATCATAGTAGATGATTTTTTTTGATGTGTTCTTGAATTCAGTTTGTCAGTATTTTATGGAGGATTTTTGCATCAATGCTGAAGAGAGAGATTGGTCTGTAATTCTCTTTCTTTGTTATATCTTTGTGTGAATTGGGTATCAGAATAACTGTAACCTCATAAAAAGAATTTGAAAATGTTCCATCTGTTTCCATTGTATAAAATAATTTGAGGAGTATTGCTGTTAGCTCTTCTTTGAAATTCTGGTAGAATTCTTCACTGAAACCATCTGGCCCTGTGCTGTTTATGCTTGGGAGACTTTTAATGACTGCTTCTATTTCCTTAGGGGTTATAGGTCTGTTTAAATTGTTTATTTGGTCTTGATTTATTTTTAGGTATGTCGTATCTACCAAGAAAATTGTCCATTTCTTCTATAATTTCCAATTTTTGTGGAGTACAATTTTTTGAAGTATGAAGTAATGATTCTCTGGATTTCCTCATTGTCTGTTGTTATGTCTCCCTTTTTGTTTCTGATTTTGTTAATTTGGATATTTTCTCTCTGCCTTTTATCTTGATTGGGTAAGGGTTTGTTTATCTTGTTGATTTTCTCAAAGAACCAACTCTTTGTTTAATTGATTCTTTGTATTGTTCTCTTGGTTTTTATTTTATTGATTTCAGCCCAGAGTTTGATTATTTCTCGCCGTCTATTACTCGTGAATGAGTTTGCTTCTTTTTGTTCTAGAACTGTCAGGTGTGCTGTTAAGTCTCTAGTATGAGATTTCTCCAAATTATTTATATAGGCACTTAGTGCTATGAACTTTCCTCTTAGCACAAGTTTGGGTATATTGTGAATTCATTTTCACTGAGTTACCGAACATCTTCAATTTCTTTCTTTACTTCTTCCTTGACTCAGTGATAATTCCATTAAGAGTTGTTCAGTTTTTCATGTTTGTATTCTTTTTGTAGTTTGTGTTGTTGAACTCTAACTTTAATCCAAGGTGATCCGATAAGATACAGAAGATACAGGGGGTTATTCAAATTGTTTTTTTGTCTTTTGAGATTTGCTTTGTGACTGAGTATGTGGTCAATTTTTGAGAAGGTTCCATGAGGTGCTGAGACAGAGGTATATTCTTTTGCACTTGGGTGAGATATTCTATAGATGTCTGTTAAGTCCATTTGAGTCATAATGTCTGTTAGTTCCATTATTTCTGTTTAGTTTCTTTCTGGATGACCTATCCATTAGTGAGAGTGGGGTATAACTCTTCCACTATTAATATGTGAAGTTCTATTATGATTTAAATTTAGTAATGTTTCTTTTATAAATGTGGGTGCCCTTGCATCGGGGCATAGATATTCACAATTGAGACATCATTTTGGTGAACTTGTCCTTTAATGGATATGCCATGTCCTTCCTCATCTCTTTTAATTAATTTTTGTTGGAAGTCTATGTTTTTTAAATGCTAGGAACACTATGAGAGCTTGATTCTTGGGTATATTTGTTTGGAAAAACTTTTTCTAACTCTTTACTCTGAGGTAATATCTATCTTTGCTGATGATGTGTGTTTTCTGTATACAACAGAAGGATAGATCTTGTTTTCACATCCATTCTGTTAGCCTATGTTTTTGTTGGTGAATTGTTTGTTGATATTAGGGGATATTAGTGACCAATGATTGTTAATTCCCGTTATTTTGTTGCTGTTGTTGTTGTTGTGTGTGTATGTTTCCCTTCTTTGTGTTTTGCTGATATGAGATTATCTATTGGTCATGTTTTCATGGGTGCAACTAACTTTCTTCAGTTGGAGTATTCCTTCTAGTACTTTTTATAGGGCTGGATTTGTGGATAGGTGTTGTTTAAATATGGTTTTGTCATGAAATATCTTGTTTTCTCTGTCTATCATGATTCAAAGTTTTGCTGGGTATAGTAGTCTGGGCTGCCATCTGTGGTATCTTGGTGTTTGCAGAACATCTGACCAGAACCTCTGGCTTTTAGAGTCCCCATTGAGAAATTGGGTGTAATTCTCATAGGTCTGCCTTTATTTGTTACTTGGACCTTTTCTGTTGCAGCTTTTAATATTCTTTCTTTATTCTGCATGTCTAGTGCTTTGGGTATTATGTTGCAAGGAGATTTTGTTTTGGTCAGTCTATTTGATCAATGAATCTATTTCCTCTATAATATGTTCAGCACCTGAAATTCTCTCTATATTCTCTTGTATTCTGTTGGTGATGTTTGTATCTGTAGTTCCTGTTCACTTACCAAGATTATCCATTTCCAGTATTCCCTTGGTTTGTGTTTTCTTTATTGCTCTATTACAATTTTCAAGGCTTAAACTGTTTCCTTTACATGTTTGATTGTTTTCTTCTTGGCTACCTTTAAGGGATTTATTGTTTTCTTACAAATTTTTGTTTGTAT
This sequence comes from Onychomys torridus, assembly GCF_903995425.1. Lineage (NCBI taxonomy): Eukaryota > Metazoa > Chordata > Mammalia > Rodentia > Cricetidae > Onychomys > Onychomys torridus. Next base: position 129,538,313 of record NC_050445.1, read on the forward strand.
TTTTTTTCAATTTCTTTAAGGGAATTTTTTTTTCATTTCCTCTAAGGGCCTCTATTATCTTCATAAAATTATTTTTAAGGTTGTTTTCTTGTGCTTCAGCTGCATTGGAATGTTTAGGTCTTGATGTAGGATGACCAGGTTCTAGTGGTACAATATTGCCTTCTCTATTGTTGAATGTATTCTAACACTGGCATTTATGCATCTGGGTTTGGGATAATTATAGGTATGATTGCTGAGTCTTGTGATGTCTTTGTTGGATAGGTGTTTTGTTCCTTTCTTATCTGTTTTCTTTATTGTCTTCTGGCCCGTATGGCCAAAAGTTCTGGTAACTGGCAAGTCTTCAGGTCCAGTAGTTTTATCTCAGCTGAGGTTTGTTGGGGTTTGGGTGCCTAGATCCAGTGCATCCTCCCGTTCTTCTGACTGATGAGAGCTGTTCTTCCAGCTACCCGAGTTGTGCCTATGGAGTCTGCTGGAGTTCTCAGGAGGGCTGCCCACTGGGAAGATGATGAGGTGGTTGGGGTTGGGTGGCAGAGTGGATCTTGGGGAACAGATTCCAAGAGATTGTAGTGGCCGTGGTGGTGCAGCATGAAGGCAGGTCTCTTGTCTTCTGGCCAGCTTCTGGGGACTGCACCAGAGTAGTGGAATTCAACAGAGTTGGGGGCAGAGCCCAGGTGCCTTGCTGGTGCTTAGGTGGGAAGGAGAGTGACAGGATGTGCCCTAGGGCTTAGGATCTGGAGGTTGGGTCAGGTCACTTGGGAGGCCAGACACTCACTTGTTCTCCTAACTGCTGTAGGTCACGCCTGTGTCTATGGAATCTAATGGAGTTGCAGGGGATGGCTGACCATAGGGAAGATTATGAGGCAGGTATGGTGGACAGCAGAGTGAGGCTTGGGGGGGATAAAATCCAGTGGGTGGTAGCAGTGTTGGTGCAGTCTACAGGCAGATCTCTTGCCTGCTGGCTGGCTGCTCTGTATGTTCATTTTTTGGTTTAGTTTTTAAATGAATGTTGTCAGGAAAATAGCATTTACAAGCAACTTACTAAATATTAAAATGAGGACTTATACCTAAGACATATAAGTATGAAAATAACCAAAGAAAACACAGTTGAAATGCTCCAGGACATAATTTTTTCTTAGACAAGATTCTAAAAGCACAAGAAAAGCTTTAGGTTCCCTTTGCTTCTCTCCTTCCCTTTTAAATGAACATCTTTTCCGGACTGCCTCAGCAGGCATCCTGAGCATCTCTTCCCATCTTCAGGTTAGCTGCAAATACCCAGAAGAAGGAGTTTGCTCTTTTGACTTGACCTTTGATGATGAGCATTGGACATCTCTTCCTCTTTCTGCTTTGGTGCCACCAATCACAGAGTTCCCTAGAATTTGTGATGTCCAAACAACACCCACTACAGATGAGCCACAGTTAGTTCAATCAAAACTTCTATGCTTCACAGTTGCAGCCATTCTGTACTACCTTCCATGTTCATTTTTTAAAAATAAAAAAAATGATAAGAAATCTTTTTGAGAGGTGTGATCAAAACTATCATATATTTGATGATCAGGGACATAGTAAAGGCAAAAAAAATGATGCCAGAAAAGGGGGCATAATTGGACTCCAAAATGTAACTGAGGCCATTTCCTGCACATGCCACAGAAAAACAGGGGTAAATGAATCAGAGAGATTGCAATGGCTGAAACAGGAGAGTCAGCTCTGGGGGAATCTCTGGGTTGCGAAGGGTAAGGCTGGATCAACTTGTACAAGGAGCACTCAGCATCCCCTATTTTCAACTACCACCTCACCAGTAAGTGCTCAAGCCTTCTTCTATTGGCTGAACTCACATCTTTGTCATTTCATGAGGATCAAACTCCACACCATTAATTTGGAGAAGGTTCATTGATCTTACAGTTTATAGTCCAACACTGGGTTAAGTCAAGGCAGGAATTCATTGCAGAAACCCATAGGCAGGAACTGAAAGAGAGACAATGGACTCTGACCTATGAACACCCATCCAGTAATGGCATTGCCCATAGTGGGCTGAACCCTCCCATATCAATTATGAATGAAGAACAAGCTTGCTTCTGGGGCAATCTGATGGAGGTAATTCCCCAACCAAATTTTCTTCTTCTCATATATATCTATGTTTGTTTCAACATGACAAAAAAAAAACCCAGTATACTGGGACACTTGAATATGCTTAGTTCTGCAAATGGATGGAAGAAATAATAAACACATTCTTCAATATTATAGCTGCTTATCTTCAGGATTCTAGAGTCCATTTTATGCATAATGCTGGAGAAATTGGAAATGGATAAAAGAGGTAAGAAGATATATTGTTAGTAGACATAAGAAGTACCATGGAAAATGTTTGTGAACAGTGTATGAAATTAAAAGGACATAGATTTCAGGTAATCTTGGATAAGGAGCTGATTTTGCCATCCATTTGTTAATCTGTCCAGCAGGGGTCACCATGAACACATGTCTTTCCAGTTAAGGGTTCCCGCCCAGAAGGGCCAGTCAGTGAACACAAACAGGGATAGAGTATATTATACATGGGAAGGAACTGAATTACAGCAATACAAAGAATGGGTTGGATTTAGCTTTCTTGAAGACTTTCTCTCTGGAATTGTTTTTTGTTTCAGTGATCTCTGTAATGCATGTAAGTTGAGGTTTGTGCTGATTGTCAGTGGATCTTTGTTGAATGTGTATTGATTTTTTTAAATTGTGTATTTTATTTTATTTTATTTCAGCCATGGGTTCCCTAGTCCTCCCCGCTCCTGCCCCCACCACCACCTTCCCCCCAGCCCCTCCTCTCCATTCCCATGTCCTCCAGGACCAAGACACCCCTGGGGACTCATTTAAACCCGATGGATTCAGTACAGGCAAGTCCAGTCCCCTCCTTCCAGGCTGAGCATGTGTCCCTGTGTAAGCCCAAGGTTCCAAACAGCCAGCTCATGCACCAAGGACAGGTCCTGGTCCCACAGCCTTGGAGCCTCCCAAACAGATCAAGCACAGGGACATATAGCCAATCGAATGGAAGCACATGAATTATGAACCATCAGCTGTGGAGCCCCCAACTGGATCAGGCCATCTGGATAAGTGAGACAATTGAATGTGTATTGATTTAAGTGAACATATTTTGGTTATGAGCTTGGAAACATCTCCATTTAAATTCTCATCCTACAGGGTAAACAAAAAAGACCATGAAAAAGCCATGCTTCAAAATAGATCAAGCATTAGTTTAGGTTAATACTTAAAATCCAGGACAGAATTGTATATAATTGTATTTCCTATGTATGGAAAATATTTTTTCACAATATTAACAGAAATATTTGAGATTTGAAATAATTAGGTCCTCTGCCTGACTTTTAATCACAAATAATTGTGTCTGCCACATCACTCACATAAACAGGAACTTGATATATAGTCAATGTAGAATGAAAATGGATTTGAGCATACACAAATATTTTAGATAAATATCAGAGCAAAATTGCTAATAACAGTGGTCTATTGGGCTGACATAGCAATGTTTCATATAACATAAGCATTTCTCAGTACATTCTTCTTTATGAGATACACAGGACTTCCTTAAGAGAAAATAAGTTACTTTTATTTTAATTTACTAATAAATTTAAAACCTGAAACATTTGGTATATTGTATACATAGCATAGACTAGGAAACATTTGAAGTCAGCACTTGAAGATTAGGATGCTAGTAATGTTCTGCATCTTGATGACCAGTTTTAAACCATTGTTTTGCTATTGTACAAGTGGTTTCAGAATCAAATGACCTTTTGTATAGCTGATTCTCAGGAGAACATGTCTGAATCAAAGTTTTCTGCTCCTCACAATCCAGGCATAGTTTCGAAGCTGCACCTTTAGGTCAGTGGAGAAAAATGACAAATTTGATCTTCTTGAGGATATTCAAATAGAATTTTCTAGAACAGTGGTATTATTCTAGAATCCAAAACCTTTAATTTTAAATTCAGAGGCTCACCATGTTCATTTCTATTTCCCTTTCCAGGGCTAAACATGGTTAGTTCTAAACTTCATGCTCATTCTTTTATACTGCAATCATGATTTTATAGTGACAAAGATACAGATATACCATCAATAACCATTAAAGTCACACTGGTAGACTGTAGGATACTAGAGAAATGGCAGCAGTGGTATGGGATTTAGCATGTTCTTAAATCAAGAATTGACTCTGCCCACTGGCAGTTGTTAATAAGCCCTATGACTTCAGACCATGGTTAACATATGGATGTTACTCATCCCCACAACAAGGTTTTCTTGTCCATTGGCAGTAAATATCTTGTTTGCATACAGTGAAGAAGGGTATTCAGTGTTTTATAAATGCCCTGATAATCTTTCTCCAAGGTTCAATCTTCTACTATTGAGTGGAGGGTGTCCCTATATGCTCTACTGCCATGTAGGGACACTCTCCTCACTCCATTGCTGCTTCATATTCACATCGCATAATCTGATTTTCTACTCATGTCATAGAGAGGATGCCTCATACACAGTCTTCATTCCAGTACTACATAATAGACCAGCACAATTTGGATCCTGGAACCTGATTGGGGGCAGTGAGGGAATAAAGGAAGGACAGACAGACAAACAGACAGACAGATGTATAATAAAGCTGGGATCAGATGGGATTCTGCTTCCCTCCACAACCAAGAACCTCAGCATATTTATTAGGTAAAGTATAGAAGGAGGAGTTAGTTAGCTGGTCTCCAGGACATCTCTGTAGACCAGAAGCCTCAGGCTAGGAACATCCAGGGGTAGGAAGTCCTTTTACACACTGTTCAATTGTTCATAAAGACTCACACTTGGACTCCCAAGAAGATCTTTGCCAGCCCTCTTGTGCCTGACACATATCAGGAACTGGCTTTGCCAATGTTTCACGAGTTCAAGGTCTGCAACATGACTATACCCATGTAAACAATACACATTCACTCAGAACTTTACTAATATGGGGATTCCTCTGTTTTTACATAATATTTTATCTTTGTGAACAGTTGCAAGTTTCAAGTGGGGTGGTCACACACCTTAACCAGGCATGAATAACTGCTTTTTAGTAGGAACTATAAGGGATGGCCACAGAAGGATGGGTATCTTTGAGGAATGGGGTATATTCTAGCACAGCTGAACACTTGCTGAGAGTACATCAGCTTCTGAGGAGAAGATGTTGTGGATAACAAGGAGAGCCATGAACAGCCCCACAAGAGCTCATGAATCATTTGGAGAGGACATTCATTATGGCCACAGAGTTTAAAAGGTAGCTTATACTCTTTCAGGCCTAAAGACAGAAAATCCCTGATGCTGACTCTTAGAAAAAAAAAAGAGGAGGAAAGAACATTTCAAAGGGAGGAAAACTACCACAGCTTAAAGACAATGTGTTGATAGTGGTATATGATCTATGGCTGGTCCTGGGAAGACTCTAATAAAATTTTGCATATATTATTTGTTCACACATTTTTATCTTTTTCAAAATTTAAATTTGTGAGAAGACTTCTTCTGTGTAACAGCTCTTACTGTCCTGGAAATTGTTTTGTATACCAGGCTGGCCTTGAACTCTCAGAGATCTGCCTGCCTCTGTCTCAGGAGGGCTGGGATTAAAGGTATGAGCCACCAGCACCAGGGTAAATGTGTGTTATTATCTCATAATTCACCACTGATTGGTGGTATACATGGGGTAAACATAGTACAGAATTCTGGAATATGGTCTAAAGAGCTCTTTGGACTCAAGAATACCCACATGTCCAAATGAAGGTGACTGCTAAACCATGTTCCAGTTTCTGGAATTGACTTTGTGAATGATGGACGAATATGTAAGGCTAACAAGAAATTCATGTCACAAATCATATAGAAACAAAAAATAATTCACTCTCAAAACAGCAGAGTCAGTCTTTCTTCTGAGTTGTAGAAAAAAACAAATTTTCTGTAGAAAATCCCACAATGTCCTCATCTAGCCCAGAACATAGGATCCTGAGGCTGGCATAGAGTTAGTTAGGCCCTGAGGGGGAGATAACCCTGCAGCTGTGACCACATCATCTAGACCCTGCTGAATTGCCCACACTTCTGAGGATTTCTTAATAGGCTGATAATACACAGTGTAGGAGTCAGTCCTATTCAGGACACAGCACAGCCATGAAGGCTCCTCCTCATCTCCTGGGACTTCTGCTGCTCTGGATCCCAGGTATGGAGAACAGCAGTACTTATCTCAGTGTGGTCAGAGCTGCCTGGCTTGTTGGGAACACTATACATTGACCTTTAAAGGCAGCATTATTTATTTTTGGTTGTGTGTTGTATTTTTCTTTCTTTCTCAATCCTAGGTTCCAGATGTGAAATCCAGATGACCCAGTCTCCATCTCAGACTGCATCTCTAGGATACACAATCACCATCAAGTGTCAAGACAGTAAGAGCATTGGTGCATCATTAGCCCTGGTATCAGCAAAAACCAGGGAACTCTCCTGAGCTCCTGTCTATGCTGTATCCAGTTTGTATCTTGGGGTTCCATCGAGGTTCAGTGGCAGTGGGTATGGGAGAGATTTTACCCTCACCATCAGCAGTTTGAAGGCAGAAGATATTGGAACTTATTACTGTCAACATTACAGCAGTTACCCTCACACAGTGGAGCAAGTAATAACATAAACCGTTCAACAAAACAGAAGTGCAAGCCAGGCTGCTTCAGCTGTTCCTCCTGGTGCTTCTACCTGCTGAGATCATTATTCATACGAAGTTGACATTGAAGAGCTCTGAGTGGTTTTGGAATAAGAGACTATGAAGGTTATTCCTCTTCCTAGACTCTAGCAGCAAAGGTAAATTCTGATTTAGTAATACTGTTCAGGACTAAGGAGGTATCTGGATTATGACATCTATTTGAATTTATACATCAAAGAAAAAATTCAATGGAGATTTACAAAAAGATGAAAGAAAACGAGTAGGTTGTCTACAGTGAAGCCTTCTAAAAGGATTTTTTGGCACATAAAATTTTGTGAAGGACTAGGAGTTAGATCACTGATAGGCAGAAAGATAAAAACAGGGGCTACAAATAGATAATAACAATGATAAATATACAAATGATAAAGATGGTAAACTTCTGCCCATTTTCTTATAAGCCTGATATGACAGGTGGCAAAGATCTGGCAGGTTTTTTCTTCTGCCAGCAGGGACTGTTGTTCAAGTTCAAGACTGGATCAAGACACAAAGTTGTAGCCTCAAAGTTGTAGCCTGTCAGCCTCCCTGTCCTAGTGAGAGATGGCCAACCATGAACTAGGAGGGAAAGTCCACTCAAATATTCTTAAAATGCAGAACCCTCAGAGAGACACCAGGATTCCCGAGTCCTCCCTCTGCTCTGCAGTGGATCTTCTTCTCTGTGTGCCATGTGCCATGCTGTGTGTTTCACCCCTAGTGACAGCATTTCTTCATCTATTGATTCTCTTGCTGCAGCTGAGGTTTTCCCTGCTCCCAGTTGTTTTCCTCAAGACTTTTCCTGCCTTTTAATTCTTTAACTGACAGAGAAAATGAACTCAGTCAAGAACCCTAGACAATAATCCATGCACAGTATAGTGGTCACATATTTGTGTCCCAAACAGTGAGAGAGCTGCACTCACAAATGTTGAAAAGAGAAACATGAAGAAATATATGTCACCATGTGTTTTATGGCTTTGCCAGCTGCCTTTACATACTGCTCCCTGGATGGCAGGCTGGTGTCTCTTCCAGTCTTCCACTTCAAGCCTCTCTGCTCAATTTGTCCTGTCTATCTTATACTTCCTGCCTGGCTACTCCAATCAGCGTTATATTTATTCACAACATACAGGACATCTCACAGCACTTGCCCTTTTCGTTTTTTTTTTAAGGAAGATTTTAACTTTAACATAGTAAAATTACATATAACAAAATAAAAAAAGAATTACAGTTACAATATCTAGTCTATTTGTATTTGGCAAAATTAAAGAAGATATCCTATCTATCTTAAATTTTGAGTCTAAGGTTTCATATCTAACTTATCTCTTACCATAACTAAGGAAATTATAACTATCTAGTCTTCACATATATCAAAGAACTAAGTAGGATATAATATTACCTGAGAAATGGGAGAAGGATGTAAGCAACTTTTGGGAGTCTTGGAAGAGTAGACAGAGACAGCTGGCAGCCTAGCCAGTCATCCAAAATTTCTCTGTAAAGTTGGGGCATCTGTCTTCAGCCCACAGGTCTAGAGTCTCTCAGTCAACTTTCTCTGTGTCCTGTAGAATGTCTGGCCAGTTTCCTTTGTGAAGCAGGAACCTGAAGGACCATTTCGCCAAACGAAGTTCAGTGGTTACCTTCAGATGGGTCCTGCATGTCTAGTAGATCAAACAGTCCAGGCAAGAACAGTTTCTTACCCAAATGGCTATTTTTGCCAAGGTGAAGATAAACTCTACATAGAGTATATTGGATGCCCATCCTTCTCTCTGAAGTAAATCCAGTGCTGCCAGGAGCAGACATGTCTCACTGTCAAGAAAGTCTAAATTTTTAAAGCATTTTAAATGCCATATTCTGTTGGTCTTTGAAGTGTTTGAAAATTACCTACCTAATTGAATTATATCTATGTATACCTAGAAAACAACATGACTACAAGTTTGACTATCATAGAAGACTAATTACTAAGCTGTATTTCTTAATTATCTATAACAATTTATATGTGTTACATAAACATAATACCTCAAACAAGAATAGAAATATATATCCAGGATAACAAAATTAGTTTAAATTTGTATCAATAAACTAAAATGCATAGTAATGTAAAACATTTTAAACAAGTTGCTCATTAAAAGTAGATTAAATAATCTACTCTTTCATCCTATCATATCTATATCATATCCCTTTTTCTTCTTTAGAAAGAGTTTGCATTTATAATCAACCTGATTTAAATAAAAATATTGGTTTTTCTCTGTCCCACACCAGAGGATTCTTCTGATATGGGACAAAGAATCTCTCAATCTTTTTTGTTTTTTTTTTAAGCAAAATGTTTGGGTTTAGAGGAGTGAGCCATTTCCATCTCCAAAGCCAGCTTGGTATATTTGGAAATTTGGGTGTAGCTTCTCTTACTACTTCCTGCTTGAGGGGAGCACTGTATCTTATGGGGACACAAAGAAAATTTTAAGATTATGGAGTATTCCGTGAGGGTGTATTGTCTGAGCCACTTGCCTTGAAACCATTCTGGATTTTGGATCTTCTGGGCCATAGTGTCGTCGGAGACCTCTCAGGGGGTCTTGGCTGGTCAAACCTGATATGTCATAATCTGGAAAATATTCATAGCCTCTGGCTTTCTGTGGAAACAAAAGCAGAGCCTCCTTTCCAAAGCAACATATCTTTAGATCCAAATTTTAAAGTCAAGGTATCTTTAAAATATACATATTGGCTTAACTCCACAGCTTTTTACAATCAAATGTTTTTCTACAGTTAAGAATCCCAAAGACAACACAATCCAGATTCTCTTTGTAATATCGATCTTTATGTGGCTTATTTTTATACTATCTTTACTGTCTCTTTAAAGACTTAATTTTTAAAAAACTATCTATTTCTTTATATAACTGTAAATTTCCTTTTTCTTTCTCTTCCAAGCCTATGTACATTTTTACACACATTGTAAAGCATTTAAAGCCTTGTTCCATCTGAATCTGTCTTATTGTGAATCTATTGTTTTAAACTGCCGCATTACTAGGGCTAAAATAGCAGCTTTGGCTGATGGCTCTGCCCACCTCAGCTTCCCAACATGGCGGTGTTATGTTTACCACCAGCTCTGTGGTGGTATTGTGTTCCCTGAAATATTGTGTGTTCCCCAAAATAAACATATCTGGGGTCAGAGAACAGACAGCCACTAGAACAGAGCCAGAAATGGTGGCTAGAAAATGGGAAGAGTAAGCTATAGCAGAAGTTGGGCGGTGGTGGTACACACCTTTAATCCCAGCACTTGGGAGGCAGAGCTAGCCACATCTCTGAGTTCAAGGCCACTTTAGAAACAGCTAAGCATGGTGACCCACGCCTTTAATCCCAGGGAGTGGCGGCAGAAAGAAAAAGGTATATAAGGTGTGAGGACCAGGAACTAAAGAGGAAAAAGCATGTAGTTAGTTCAGGCTTTGAAGCAACACAGTTCAGCTGAGAACCATTGGGATGAGGACTCAGAAGCTTGCAGTCTGAGGAAACAAGACCAGCTGAGGGACTGGTGAGGTGAGATAGCTGTGGCTTGTTCTGCTTCTCTGATCTTCCAGCATTCACCCCAATAGCTGGCCTCAGGTTTGATTTCATTAACAAGTACTTTTAAGATTCCTACTACAATCAACTCTTAGAAGCAGTGGTTCTATGCTTCTATATGCTTCTATCGAAGCATAATGTAGCCCAGAAACCTTTTTTTTTTTTTAACTAGCAAAGATTAAATCCACCACACAGTTAAAGTGCCACTTGTAAATGCCTCATTCCCACCATACTGCCTGCCAGTCAAATACACATACCAGGAACCCACCATAGTAGCTCAAACCTGTAGGCTGCCACTAACTTCAGAGAGACAACTAGGAAGCTGTTTTAGCTTTGTTTTTGTATCTTTTTTTCTCAGATTTTAGGTGGAAATTCTTGTTAACCCATTGGGCACCATTTGTAGCTGGAGTTTTCTCCAGTCCTGTCTAGCCCCATGGACCCCACAATCGCTTATAAAATAATCACTGAGAAACATATTATTTAAACTGCTGGGCCATTAGCTCAGGACTACCATTGTCTAGTTCTTACACTTATACTCAGCCAGTTTCTGTTAATCTATATATTGCAACTAGTTCTGTGGCTTTACCTGCTGCCTTTACATGCTGCTCCCTGGATGCAGGCTGGCATCTCTTCCAGACTTCCATGTCCCAGCCTCTCCTCTCAACTTGTCCTGTCTATCTTATACTTCCTGTCTGGCTACTTGCCAATCAGTGTTTTATTTATTCACAAAATATAGGACATCCTACAGCACCTCTCATTGAATACCTTGTTAGGAGAACAAATAGGGCAAAATGTAAGGGAAACGTGCTTTCAGAATTATTTTTCATGTTGGCAATTAACACCTGATGGTTCTTTATGATCACTGTGTCCCAACAAGAATTTTTCCTGTTAGATTATATACCTAAGACAATCTTGTGATGACTACTCTTCTTTATCAACTTGACTACATCTGGAATTAGCTAAACCTCAAACTTCTAGGTATACCTGTGAGGAATTCTTGGTTATATCACTTGAGGTGGAAAGGACTTCTTTAAATCTGGGTCACCCCTTCTGGTGGCTGCCTATATAAAGGCATGGAAGAAAGAAGCACTGTAGTTAAGAGTTTTCCTGCCTGGTCCACAGTCAAGACAAATCTCTCTCACCCACCAGTCCCACAGTCGCTCAGACCCAACCAAGAAAGCATATAAAAACTTATATTGCTTACAAACTGTATGGCCCTGGCAGGCTGCTTGTTATCTACCTTTTCTATCTTAAATTAACCCATTTCTGTTAGTCTAGACTTTGCCACATGGCTTGTGGCTTACCAGTGTCTTTACATGTTGCTTTTCATGGCGGCTGCTGGCGGTGTCTCCCCCTCTGCCTTCTACTTCCCAGAATTCTCTTCTCTCTTGTCCTGCCTATACTTCCTGCCTGGCCACTGGCCAATCAGAACTTTATTTACACAGAGCGATATCCACAACAAAGCACTTTCTCTACTTATTTGCCCTCACTGTTGCTAGTAAGTTAATTCTTTCTCTGGTGTTTGAGTCTACTTAGGATGGAGATGTATACTGAAGACCAGCCAGATATCCAGCTTCATGGATTGAAGGAACAACTATTGAATTTTTTGACTTTCTGTCAAAAGAGAGGTATTGTTGGACTAGCTGGACTACACCTCGTAATCCACTTTAATAAATCACACACACACACACACACACACACACACACACACACACATATATGCACCTATATATTCATTCTATCAGTTCTGTTTCTCTAGGGACCTTTGATTAATACTGAATTTGGAAACAGAAGTTGGTCTAGAGCAACAGAATTGTAAGCATGAGGTATTCCAAAATTTATTGACTATTTTGGCATAATATCAATAAAAGTTCATTGACATATAATTAATAAAATAATGAGAAATTATTACAAACACAAACAGCAATCATTTGGCAAACAAACTGAGGTGTGTGAACTTTATTTTATTTAATACAAAAAAATTTAAACCCAAAAGTTAAATGAAGATAACAACATAGTTTCTCTCTATGTGTATTTGTGTACCCAAGTAAATTAAAATAGCAGAATCATGCCATTAAAAGTTTGTCACTACAAATGTAAGCAGAGACCTACCTTACACCAAGTGATTGGAAATCTCAAATTAAGCAAGATAAAAAAGAATCCACTGGTGGTTTAAACAGCACTTTAGGTGATGTGTACTTTACCTAATGAAACTTTTCAGAAAATGTATTTTAGGTCACATGTTGAAGACACATTTTACTTTATTCTCTAAAAGTAAAAAATTAAAAACTCTAATAATGCAAGTTCAGAATTATGATCACTTTTTTTCTCATGCTTTTGATAGGTTAATTACTTTCTCTACTACTGTGATAAAATTACAGAAATTACTTAAGGGAGAAAAAGCTTATTTGAGTTCATGGTTGGTACTCAAAGTCTTTCATGCCAGGAAAAACACAGTAGCAAGAGCTGAAGCCACCAGCAAGTCATGAAGGCTGATGTTTAACTCACTTTCTCCTCTTCATTCAGTGCAGATCCCAAACCACAGGATAAGCCTGCCACATTTAAGGTGGGTTTTCCTACTTCAACTAACCTACAAAGAAATCACAGCCATGCCCTGAGGTTAACAGTCCACATACTCCTGCACATATGTGCTCAGAAGTGTCTCCTTGGTGCTTTATATTCTGTTATGTTAAGAATTAACATTAACTCTCACAGCTTATAAGAATGGTTTTAGTAAGTTGTGGAATTAGTCAAAATTGGTTCTAAAAAGCAAATTTTGTGTCACAATATAGAAGATTCATGATTGTTCATGTAATTTGAACTCAGGGTTTGCCTATTATCCCAAATTATCATTGTTAGTTTGGTCTCTGTCAAATTAAATAAATCACAGGTTAGAGGTTGGCTTGGTTTCCATTTTTAGAACTAATCACTTGAGCCCTGATAGCATGAGTTGAACCAGCTTTAGCATGCATACCTGTTACCATGCATAGTGGTTATATTCTTTCATCACTATGACAAAGGAAACTGATGAAAACAACTTAAAGAAGAAAGGGCTTAATGTAAATCAGCATTTAAGAAGGAAAACCTACTGTCTATCATGTGTTAGACTTTAGGGAGGAGGAGGAGAGGTTTGAGGGAGAAGGATGAAGAGATGGAACATCCTTTAAGTCAGAGGCTTTATTAAGAGTTGTTAACACCACAGACAACACAGGCAATGAGAGAGAGAGGGGGGAGGGAGAGAAGGAGGGAAAGAGGGGGAGGAAGGGATGGAGAGAGAGAGAAAGAGAGAGAGAGAGAGAGAGAGAGAGAGAGAGAGAGAGACTTCAGCCCCTGTCCCAAAGCACAATTTGGTACTTACTCTTAAGTGTTTCTTAGGAAGAGAGATGTCCTGCACCTTAAGTGTCCTATACCTCAGGACACCAGGTCTGGTTCGTATGTCATCTATGCTACATGCCTGCCATCAGGTGTCTCCCATTCCCTGAAGACTGTCAGAGCCAGAGGATTGGACTCTTTGTCAGAGCAGTACATGGCTTTTCAATCCATCCTAGCAGCATGTAGAGAGGAGAGAGATTGCAGAGGAGTGTGGCATGATCTGTGAGGCAGAGGCACCACTAGGATCTAGTGCCTAACATTTCCAGCATTATAGTTTGTATTAAAAACAACTTCATAAAAATGCATGGAAAATAGATAAGGAAAAGGGCTTATGGGCTTGGTGAGACTCAAAATTCATCTGGTTCTTCCCAATTTAGTTACAGTACTATTGGTCTAGACAGGATGTAGCCATATCTCATCCTGTGATAGGTAGTCAGGATTTGGTTATGATCAGAATTCTGATGGTTGTGGGGTGGTTGTGGGGAATATAACAGATGATTTCAGATGTGAGTTCTTCTGAATATATACCTCTGAATAGAATTGGTTAGCCAAGTGGCAAGCACAGCCCTGGTCTTTTCAATAGGTCCCATGTTTTCTATAGACCCTACATCAGGAGAATTCATGCTGGGAAAAGTGGTGGCAACAGCTTATTTGCAGGAAAGAGATGTCACTCAGTGTCTTACAGTATAAGTAAAGCATAGTCATTCAGGGACAGTGGTAGACAGGACCACATCTTGAGCAGAACCACTTCAGTGTGAATATTTGTTGGCCCTGTGTTTACACTTTAATCTCATTTCAGAATTACAAATAGTCAGACAGTTCTTACCCCAGTAATCAGATCAGTGAATACCCTAACTGTCATCCATAAAGCTTTTCTCCAGTAACTGAAGGAAGCAAATGCACAGATCCACAGCCAAACACCAGGCCAACCTCCAGGAGTCTTGTTGAAGAGAGAGATGAGGGATTTGTGGTGATATATTATGTCTCCCAATATATTGTGCATACTAATAAATTTATCTGGGGTCAGAGAACAGAACAGCCAATAGACAGATATAGAGGCCAGAAAATGGTGCCATTCACACCTTTAATCCTAGCATTCCTAAGGCAGAGATCCATCCGGATCTCTGTGAGTTCAAAGCCACACTAGAAACAACCAGGCATGGTTACTCACACCTTTAATCCCAGGAAGTGATGGCAGAAAGCAGAAAGGTATTTAAGGCATGAGGACGAGGTTAAGCTTTTAGGCTTTTAGCAGCAGTTCAGCTGAGATCCATTCAGACACAGAGGTTTCCAGTCTGAGGAAACAGGACCAGCTGAAGAATTGGCAAGGTGTGGTGGTTGTGGCTTGTTCTGTCTCTTTGATCTTCCGGCATTCACCACAATACCTGCTACAGGGATTCTATGAGCAAGGACATCAAGATCATGATGTAGAAACCTACAGAGACAACCAAACCAAACTAGTGGGAACCCATGAACTTTAGACCAACAGTGGTGGAGCCTGCATGAGACTGAATTAGGCCCTCTGCATAGTTAGACAGTAGTGTAGCTTGATCTGCTTAAGGGGCCCCCTGGCGGTGGGATCAGAATCCATCCTTGGTGCAAAAGCAGGCTTTTTGGAGCCCACAACCTATGATGAAACACCTTGCACAGCCTTGAGGCAGGGGGAGGGGCTTGGACCTGCCTCTACTAAATGTACTTCCCCATAGGAGGCCTTTCTTTCTTATAGGAGGGAATGGGGGGGATGGGTTGGGAGGTGGAGGCTGGAGGGTGAGAGGAGGGAAGAGGGGGATCTTTGGTATGTAAAATGAATAAAAATTTTCTTAAAAAAAAAGAAACAGGTGTTTTAGTGATGAGTGATGAATCTGATATCAGCTGAGGTGCATTTCCAGGAGAATTACAGAGTTGAAGGCTATATACTGTTACAACTGTAAACTCTGGGACAGGTGACATATCACACAGGACTTTGGCTTTAGTGACTGTGGTGGTAGTAACCTTCACATTCAGTCTCTTGTCATTCACTGAATTCCTCGAAGAAACCTTTAGCCTATAATTTCTATTTTAAAATTTACAATATGTACACTCTATAGGTGTACTATATTTTACCTTCTATACAGTAATTGTACTGTATCTATGAATTGGTTAGACAGGCTTAAATCTATAATACCTACCATTGTGTTATAACTAAGTCCAATAGTTCATCTTCTCTATAGCTATCTTGCCTAGGAACAATGGCATACAACAAAAGGCTGGGTAGGTAGAGGACTTTATAATCTAGGCTTATGTGAGTCTCTGTCTGTGTCACCATCCACTGCAAGAAGAAACATCTCTACTGAGGTCAGAAAGATGCACTAGTACATATGTACATAGATATAAATTTGGAAGATAGTTTTACACTGAGTCCATTTAGCAAAGTAATAATAGTTGGTTGGCTCTTGAGGCCTGTGAGCTCTGAAACATTTGGATCTTGGGCAGATTTGCATCACCAGGCATGTGTTTCTTCCTGTGGGGCAGGCATTAAGCTGAATTTTAAAAAGCTTTGGATAACTCATAACATATGTGCCACTATTGGTCACATGATCAAGTCTTATATCCAGGTTATTACTGCAGTTCACAGCATTTACAGTTTGGTAAGAATGTTCATTTATGTTTTGCCCCTCAGAAGCTCATATAACACCTTGAACTACAGCAAAAACTAACCTCACAGTCTTCCTTCTCTCTTGTCAATACTGACTTGATTTCTCCACATCCTTTTACAAATGTGGGTAGTGTCTATGGAAGTAATATCTTACCATAAAATTCTGGTTGGAAACTGTCTTACTTTTTAATACAATATCTGTGATAAACATCATGATCACAAGAAATTTATAGAAAACATTTATTTTGACTTATAGTTCAAGATTAGAATCCATGATGGTGGAGAGTAGGTGGCTGGAGCAGCGGGTGAGAGATCAATTCTTGAACTACATGTAAGAAGTAAAGAACCAAAATTGAATGATGTATAGTTTAGAAATCTCAAAGCTTGCCACTGGTAACATACTTCTTCCAGCAAGCCAAAATCCCAATATGTACAGTGAGAGCAACTGTTGACCAGCCAAGTATTCGAACACTTGAACTCCTGGGGTCCATTCTCGTTCAAACCACTGCAGCAACCCAGAACAATGGTAATCACCCTCACTTTTTTGGGAATCTTCAGTGTGCTTCTGATCAATGTCTTGAAGAGAAGTGTCCCAAACCTGGCTCTGGGATTTTTATTTGGCAACTTATAGCGTCTGGAATGAGCATAATACTCAGTGTAGGCTAACTACATAAACTCTTTTACATTAGTAAGAATATGTATGATAACTATCAAATACTAGGTTATTTTATGGCCTTATACAACATCCTTAATGATGTTTTCCCTTCCCTAACTTCCTTAATAGCACCATCTTCCCATGCATCTCCACACTTCACACTGCCTGTCTATTATTTCTTATCCCCTTTCATGTCACCTGTGCACTATTGCCCCTAATTAGCATTTTCCTTTCCCTTCCCCACCACAATAGTTTCAGGGATTCATCAACCACTCCACATTAACCACACAATTCTAAATATTATCTTACACAATAAAACCTTTTCCCACTATATATGTTTTCCTAGAAATTTTATGAATTCCCTTTCTTTGTATCCAAATAAAGAAATGGATTTTTAACAATAAAGAAGGTAAACATATTACTTGAATTAAGTGAATACCAAAATGAGAACCATCACATTTTTTACTCTCACTTGTATTCATTATTTTTAAATAGATACTTATAATCACATGTGTGCATATGACACAATTTAGAAATGAAACTTTCTAGATGAACAAATTTTTAGGTTTTGGATGTGGCATTATGGTTTCAGAATAGATTAAGATGAATAACCGAGGTTTAAGGTATTTATCCTAACAGTTATCAATACTGTGGGCAGACAAACCAAGGGAAATAGCACGGTGGAGTGCTGCAGAGAGAATTTAGGTCCCACTACCAGAGAAAAACAGCATGGCAGGGTCTCTGCAGGGAATCAGAGCCCACCTGAGAGAAGAGGAACCTGTTTCTAAAGACTGCTAAGTTTTATGGCAAGAGCCTGCAGGCAAGTTCTTTGATTCCCAGGTAAAGAAGAGAGTGCCTACCAGCATGTACCTGGTGCCAATACCATAAGACCAGAATCATTTTATCTTATCTCATTTCCCTGGTGAGGTCTCCCATCTTCAATGTCCCTGTACAGCACAGGTCACTATCCACAAGTGTTTAGAGAGCTGCTCTAAAGCTGCCACTGGATTCAAACATCACATTTTTGTAGAAAAGAAACTAATGGGAATGGGGAGAAAAGGGAATAGAGAGGAGATATAGTAGGAAATATCATCAAAGATAATATAGTATGCACAAAAATTTAGCATATTATTTTTAAATGCTGTTTTGTTCCTGTTGTCAAATTTTATGGTACCTTCTATTTTTAGGCCTGTGTGTTCTAACAGTTACATTTAATATGTCTCACAGAATGACTGTTTCTGAGATTTGTTGACCATATCCCTGAGTGGTTATCTTGGGAGAAACAAATATCAGAAACCTTTTAAAGTTAGAGTTCATGTTTTTAATGAATAAAATCCATTGAGTATCAATATGAGAGAGGGTGTGTGATTTGTATTTCTGTATATTAGGAGCAGTCCAAGCAGATTTTCCATAGCCTTTCCAAAGATTGTCCAATGCCCACGTCTCTGGTACTGTCTTAGAAAGCAATTGCTTTGTGTATTTAGTGCCCTTATCACTAATCCAGAATTTCACGCTGATGTCCTTTTCCTCCAGTGCTGAAGACAAGAAGACATTTTACATTAATTTCCTCAGAAAGGTGGTCCTTATTAATGCTCTGCTTTTCTCAAAGAGCTGTATATGTGTGAACATTGAATATTTTTTCCCTAGGGCGATCCACCCATGCAAGTCTAAGACCAAAGCTCAGTTGTAGACTTGCCTTGTCTGTCCATGGCTTCTCAGTTCCAATATTAAGATTAATGTTTCTGAGACTGCTGATATTCTAATGGCTGACATAACAGCAGACATGAACAAGGAGAACACAGAAGGAGGGACTGCTCCTTAGTGGGACATTGTATTTTTGTCCTTCCCAGACTGCCCACTGTAAAATCTCCTATAGAGGTCTCCACAGAGTGCCTGCCATCTTTTCTTAGCTGCTAAGAAAAGTGAAAATTACCCTTTTCTCTTTCTCTTTCCTAAGCATTGTTCCATCACTCTTTGGCTTCTCTCATTGTTGTCTGAAGTTTCTTTCCTCCTTTGGCCACATAACTGTTTACTGAGCTCCATGGTAACTCAAAGAGCTTGGCTTCCTCTCCACCTCTTTTCCATTTCTCTTCTGTCAGCTACTGAGATACACAATTTACTTACTGTACTGTTTGAGTCTCCAATTCTAACAAGACTTCTTTCCAGTATGTTTTAAAAATATTTTGTTAACAACACTTCAAATCCAAAGAAAAGACTGCAAATTTTCCTGGTTCCTTCCATATTATACACACTGTAGTTCCTACTTCTGCTTTCTCAGAGCACACAAAATTTTTAATATGGTGCTTTCACCACTATGTCAAACTATTCAATGAAATCACTTGGTTTTCATATTTTAAGTGTTCTCTGACATTGGAGTTTTACAAAAAACTGTTGTCAAAAAACTGAATATTCTCAACCAAAACATTAATATAAATGGGTGTATTTTCTCAATTCCCAAGAAGGATTTTAAAAACAAAAAGTCAAGTCTGTAATTTTAATGTGGTAATCAGACTTACGCATCAAATCTTTAGTGGTCACAGGTGGATGAATATTAGAGTAGGGTGTGGAACTTGTAGATTGCAGGGTCTGATGGGGGTTTTGGTGGGGAGGGGGCTGACTAAAGGAGTTTTCCCTGCTAGCCAGCAACTTGGTTTGCTTTGGGGGGCAGGTGATAGATTCAGAATTCATTCCTGGTACATGAGGGGGCTTTTTGGAGCCTACTACCTATGATGGGACACCTCATGCTGCCTTGAGGCAGGGGGAGTGACTTGGTCTTGCCTCTACTGGATGTACCTTCCTATGGGAGGCCTTGCCTTCTAGTTGGAGGAGTGGGGGGTGGGTTGAGGGGAGAGACGGGGGTGGCAGGATGAGGGAAAAGGGGCATCTTTGATTGGTATGTAAAATGAATGAAAATTTTTTAAATAAAAGACATCTTTAGTGGGCAATAGAAAAAAGTATGTATTTCTAAGAAAAAATCAATCAACAGATTGGAAAAGGTTTAGTTAGTGAGAACATGGTAGTCACATAGTCTGGCATTGTTTATTATTCAGACTATGGCTTACATATTTTGATGGGAACCAGTACCGCAGAGGTGTACGCAGTTCTGCTGACCCTGCTCTCTACACTTTGTTTCTCACTGATCTTCAAGGTCCAAAGACAAAGAGACTCAGAAAACAATACCCTGCCAGAATGAAGTCTCAGCTCAAGTGTGTTTCACTTAGGGAGGATAGTAATTGTGAAAAAAAAAAAAGAAATAAACTCTAGACCCACTGTATATAAATAATTATTAAATAATTATATCAAATAATTATTTTGTTTGTATAACATATTATTACTAATTCTGACAAAGTATACATCATGATTAGTGACCCATCATAGTGACATCACCACATATCCTCCCACTGAGCCTAAGCTTTATGAAAGGGACACATGACTTTTCCATTGTGGACACACCAGGGAGCTGTTCATTACTGAGGAGTCAGAGACAAGTTGGGATGTTCACTGAAGCTGTCATCTCTTGCTTCCTCCCACACCTTGCCCTTTGTGAGGCACATATCCAGTGTTTCTATAGTTCTTTCCTTCATCCCAAGACACTCCACTTGTGTCAGGGTGCACATATACGTGTTTCAAACAACTGAAATAAATTATTATCTTTAGAAAACCCTTAATGACACTGATGACTTATTCATGCATATCCAGAAATACAACCAGAAGCCAAGAGAGATGGACTGGTCTGAACCATCCATCTTTTGTTAGTCTATGTGCAAGAAAGCTGATTCTCCTCTAAGTGAACTTTTAGGGAGAATCTCCTACTTACCATCTTATTCTTATGCATAACATCTGTGTAATTATTGCAGTTCCCAGCTCAACGAAGAGACCAGAGAGACTTCATTAATCAAGTAATGAAGCAGATGCAGATTCTCAAAGCCAAACATTAGGCAGAGCACTGGTAGTCCTGTGGAAGAAGGAGAATAAATCAGAAAAATCAGAGGGTTGAGAGACACCATACAAGCATGTCTTACAGCCAGGCGGTGGAGGCACACGCCTTTGATCCCAGCACTCAGAAGGCAGAGGCAGGCAGATCTCTGTGAGTTCGAGGCCAGCCTGGTCTACAGAATGAGGTCCAGTAAAGGCTCCAAAGCTACATAGAGAACTCCTGTCTCAAAAAATCAAACAACAAAAACAAAAAACAATAACAAAAACAAAAAAAGCAAGCTTGTCTTACAAAATGAACTGACTAGGACTAATGGGCCCTCAGAATAATCAGGGAGTCTGTATGAATCTTATATAGATACTTTACATACATGTAATGACACATGGCCCACAGAATCAAATGACCAGGACTCATGAGGACTAAGAAAGATCAGGGAGCCTGTATGGGTCTTATAAAGATCATTTACATATATGTGATGACTGAGTAGCTTGATGTTCCTGTGGGATTCCTAACAGTGGGAGCAGGGGCTGTCTCTGACTCTTTTGTCTGCCTGTGGCACACTTTTCCTCCTACTTGGTTGCCTCATCCAGCCTTGATGTGATGGCACATGCCTGGTCTTATTGTAGCATATTATGCTGTGTTTGGTTGATTACCCTGGGAGGCCTGCTCTTTTCTGAGTATAGATGAAGAGAGGGGATGAACCTGGAGAAGAGAGGAGGAAGGGGGAACAGACTGAGGGGAGTGGACGAGAGGGAAACTGTGGTTGAAATATAATATATGAAAGAAGAATGCAATCTAAATGGTTCTGATAAATTATTCTTTTAATTTGTACGAATTATCACTCCAAGCAAACGAACAGTTCACAAGGAGGACACGCTATTTTTTTTTAATCCATAGGAATTATTTGAGTAAGTTAAAGACTTAATAGTCTCTCTGATGTTGTATATTCATTGATAGTCAGATATTTGTCTATATTACTATTAACATATTTTTGAAATATATTATTTAAGAAAGAGCTAATATACAGTAGAATTTTTTTAAAGAAAATTCCAAAATTTAAAGCTTAAAAACAAAATACAGTCTCTGTAGGCATATGTGGGGCATATGTGGACACAGGACTTGTGCTCACTTACTGAGATGAACAAGTCTTGCAGCTGTGCCCATCCTAACTGGTTCCCAGTGATTTGCATGCACTCACTGCACAGCCTTGAGGACTTCTTCATATACCAGTCACACCGTGTACAGTTGTCACTGCAGTCAGGACTCAGCATATTTATACTCTCTGCCTGGCAGCCCTCTTATTTCTCTCTTCTGCCTAGCTATTGGTTGATCAGCTCTTTATTAGGCCAACTGGGTGTTTTAGACAGGCAAATTAACACACCTTTACAGAGTTAAACAAGTAAAACATAAATGAATGCAACACATCTTTGTATCATTAAACAAGTATTCAAAGTATAAACAAATGTAACATATCTTAAATTAATATTTCATAAGACAAAACCAATATCTGACGCAATTACTGGGGCCAAGAACCTGTGGCTATAAAAGTCATAGACACTTTGATAGGGATTGCAAGTAAAGCAACTTGGATAAGTTAGTGAACAAAACAGATAACAAGCACTGCAACAAAGAAGCCTTGTGTCTTTAGTAAGAGTGCCTTCACAAGATAATATATGGAAGAAGGCAGGTTGAACTGAACTAGCTTGCTCCAGTGATCAGATTGGTGAATACTGTGTCATCACAGAGCTTTTCTCCAATGACTGATGGAGGTAGGTGCAGAGATCCATAGCCAAATACCAAGTGGAGCTCCAGGAGTCCAGTCAGAGTGAGAGGAGGAATTCTATGAGCAAGTGCATCAGGGTCATGATGGGGAAACATGCATGGACGACCAAACCAAACTAATGGGAACTCATGAAAGTTGGATCAATGACTGTGGAGCCTGTATGGGACTAGGCTAGGCCCTCTCCATGGTGAGACAATTGTGTAGCTTGATTTACTTGGGGGGGGGACCCTTGGCAGTAGAATCAGATTTTTGGAGCCCACTTCCTATGATGGGACACCTTGTGCAGCCTTGAGGCAGGGGAAAGGCCTTGAACTTGCCTCTAATAGATGTGTCTCCACTTTGGAGGCTTTGCCTTCTTGTGGGGGTGAAAGAGGGGGCAGGTTGGGAGTCCTGGGGGGTTGGAAGGAGGGAAGAGGGGTATCTCTGATTTGTGTGTAAATGAAAAAATCTTAATAATGAAAATGAAATTGAAAAAAGAAGGCAGGTAACTAATGATTAAACATTTAGTAGCTTGGTCAAGAACTGAAAGAATAAATGTATATCTTTTTTATATCTTAATTATTGGAAAATAATTTCTAAGAAAGAAAGAATGTTCTTTACAATCATGGCCACTCTCTTATGATTGATGTATGTTTAATACAAGGAGCAGGAAAACTCACTTATATTTCCCTACTCATATATTCATCACTATTTGAAAGCCTACAGTATTGCGAATATAGATCTCTGTCACAATCGTGCCATTAGAAATGATGAATGTTACCATATTTTACACAGCATATTATAAAAATATAGTCATCCACAGAAGAATTCATGTCATATGACAGCTTAGAAATGAAGAAAATATAATTCATAATGCAAATAAGTTGTTCAGGGATTGTCTGATAAGTACATTTATGAAAATTCACCTGAAATAACTTTTTGAAGTTGCAAGTATAGTTTAGATTTCATAAAGACAGTAGGTACAACAAGAATGCTTTCCATTCTAGTGTGAGAGATTTTTATTCATTTAACTTATCTTTGAAATTTCACTGTATATATTAATTATTTATACATAAGAGCCATACATTGTACCTTCAACATATATTGCCATATTCACTTTCACATACTTTCTATGTATTAATTTATACAAGTACTTTGGATATTTAATCAGTATGATCAGTATGCTTCATTATATTAAAATTGCATTTAGTAAGTTGAGTAAGAGTGAAAAAACAGTGAGTTCACGAGTTAAACTATACAGTTTCATATTATCTATTGTTGCAGTGCACTAGGAACTCTATGGGCAATGCTTCTGAGATCTTCCCTTAGCCCTGAGGATCGAAAGCTGTGTGTCATTCAGCAAATCCTTTAGGTTCTCTACACTTTAGTTTGGCATCTATAGAAAAAGTAAGGGAAATCACAGACTAGATCAAATAAGTAATTCGTTAAGCCACATTGAGAATCAATTTGAACTAAATATCCAAGGAAAAAGTGAGGTTATTTAAAAATTGGGAAAATATCCAACTGGAGAAATCATTGTTTAAATAAAAAACAGGGAATCACAACTTGTGGCAAATACCTGCATTACTAGCTCTAGGAGGTAGAGGCAGGAAGATAATTAGCTTGATGATAGCCTATTTCTCATTGTCTCAAGAAAAACAAAACAAAACAAAACAAACTAAACACTTGGGACAAGAACTGTCATATATTTGTGTTCTAACATTTTTCAATATTTTTAACCATTTTTTCTGGGTTGCAAGCACAAATCCCATGATTTACATAATATATTAAAATACATATTTGAATATATATTTTTATTATTATTTTATTTACATATTTAAATTTTACACAATAAATTAAGCATATATATGTGACTATATGACCATTTTATTTTTCACATTGAAAATTGCATATGCTAGCTTCCTTTTGTTTCAATTTATTTGTACTTTGCAATTAAATTATTCATTATTGATCACAGTTAGATACTATTATTTCTTTCATCCATTATTATGGTTGCCATCCAATAACTGTCCTTCTAAGCCATGTGAAGTTGACAAAATTGTCAGGTTCTATTCAGTTTGAAAATACTTGCATGGACTTGGGTATCAAGGAAGTATTAACATGTTTTCCCTATTTGATTAGGGTAAGACTGTAGACTCACTCTAGTGAGTAGCTCTGACTTACCATCAAAATCTCAAATGACCTTTGCCAAATGAAGACTAGGGGACAGGACATTCACAGATAACCCAGAGACATTAAAGGAGTGAATCTAGATCCATCTATTTGCCTGCAAACCTCATGATGTCATTGTTTTTCTCTGCTGAGTAGTACTCCACTGTGTATATGTACCATATTTTCTTTATCCATTCTTCAGTTGAAGGGCATCTAGGTTGTTTTCAGGTTCTGGCTATTACAAACAAAGCTGATGCAATCATCCTGAGTGAGGTAACCCAGACTCAGAAGACAAACAGTATGTACTCACTCATAGGAGGATACTAGATGTAAAACAAAGATGACTAAACTGCTACACAACTCCAGGGAGGCTACCTAGATAACGGGACCCTAGGAAAGACACAGGGATCACCCAATGACAGAGAAATGGATGAGATCTACATGAACAACCTGGACGACAGTGGGAGTAATGAAGGGCAAGATTTGAGGGAAAGAAAGCTTAGGGGAGCAGGAGATCCCAGCTGGATCAAGAACAGAAAGGGAGAACGAGGAATAACAGACCGTGATAAATGAAGACCACATGAGATCAGGAATAGGGAGAGTGCTGGAGAGTTCTGCAGAAACCCACAATGAGGTATCCTCTGTAGACTGCTGGCAATGGTCCAGAGAAAGCCTGATCTGACCTAGACTGGTGATCAGATGACTAAACACCCTAACAGTCGTCTGGGAACTCTCATCCAATAACTGATGGAAGTGGATGCAGAGATCCTCAGCCAGGACCCAGGTGGAACTCCAGGTGTACAACTGTCGAGAAAGAGGAGGGACTGCAAAAGCGTGAATTGTTGAATCCAAGGTTGCAAAAAGCACAGGGACAAATATCCAAACAAATGGAAGCACATGAATTATGAACCAATGGCTGAGGAGCCCTCAGCTAGATCAGGCCCTCTGGATAACTGAGACAATTCAATGGCTTGATCTGTTTGGGAGGCACCCAGTCTGTGGGACCAGGACCTGCCCTTAGTGCATGAGCTGGCTGTTTGGAACCTTGGGCTTACATAGGGACACTTTGCTCAGTCTGGAAGGAGGTGACGGGACCTACTGAATCCACCAGGTTTAAATGAATCCCCAGGGGTGTCTTGGTCCTGGAGGAGATGGGAATGGAGGGGAGGGGCTGGGGGGAAGGTGGGGGGAAGGGCGGGAGGCGGGAGGGCAGGGGAACCCATGGCTGATGTATAAATTTAAAACACATAATAATAATAAAATAAATTAAATAAATAATTAAATAAAATAAAATAAAAAAATAAAGTAATCCAGAAGTGCAAAAAAAAAAAAAAAAAAAAAAAAAGGTGGATCTAGTTTTTGTTCACTTTGATGGAATCAACTGTGAACTTGGATTTCTTTGCTGTGGCTACAGAACATAGAGACCTATGAGGAAAATATTTTCTTATACAAAGTTAATAAGAATCTAATAGAATTTCATTTTCCTTTCTGGATGAGAAGGTTTTTTCTAAGACTCAATAAGGGGAAAATATGAAATTACTCCTGTTTATTTTATCCTATGTTCTTAAGAGAGCCCTTCCTACTAATTGTATATAAGAGCTATGTGATAACTCATAAAGAATGTCCTTGATGTTTTTGTTTGTTTGTTTGTTTTGTTTTGTTTGTGTGTGTGTGTGTGTGTGTGTGTGTGTGTGTGTGTGTGATAAACAGCCTGCCCAAAAGCAATTTAGGGAAGAGATCAGTTTACAGTTAGTTACACATCATAGTCCACCATGAATGGAACTCAACTGAACAGAACTCATCAAAAAGGTCATGAAGCAGAAGCCAGGAACTGAAGGAGAGGATATGGATGAGTGCTGATTACTGACTTACTCCGCATGGATTGCTCAGCCTAATGTCTTATATCACTTAGGATCCTCTGCCTGTGGTTGGCACTATTCACATTGGGCTGGGCCTTCTCACATCTTGATTATTATTATTCAAGACAATAATTATCTAGAGGTCAATCAGATAGAAACATTTTCCCTCTTCCTAGATGCCCCACAGCTTGAATCAAACGGACAAAAACAACCAGGGCAAGGACTTTCATCAGACTGTAATAATAGGCTAAATTTCATATTCTATTTCTGAGGCATAAATCGTTTCCTTTATTCTTGTGTTTGCACAGAACTATTAGCTTTCTATCTGTGAGAGAGTTTTCTTTTTAAAAAAATTAACAATGTGTACCTTTTGGTGTCTTTTTCTGTATGTAAGCACACATGCATGTGGGTGCCTATATGGTAATAGTGAGCCCCTCAGCACAGCTGCTAGTTACTAAACTAAGGTCCTCTGGAAGAACAACAAGCACTCTTAATTGCTGAGCAATCTATCAACCCCTGGAGAAGTTTTTATACTCTCAAAATATGGTGCTAAAATCAGTTCACTGAGGGAGCTGGTGAGATGTCTCAACAAATAAAAGTTCCTGCCATCAAGGAAAACAACTTGATATTTTCCCTGAACCAATATGGTAGGAGAGGACTAACTCCTACATGTTGTCCTCTACCATCTACCTGTGCTCCATGGAATGAACACACCTCCCCGCCACACATACATACATACCAACACATAAATTAATAAATAAGTGTAAAAATATAATTTCACTAAGGTGTAACTGGCAAATGAAAAGTTATACACATTTAATTCATATAAAACAAATGAGTTGAAATTCACCTGTGGAATATCATTAGCCAACAACACATCTTCCCTCTCTCTGTATTGCAGACCCTCCTCCATTCCTAAGTTTTCTTAAACCATATTTCATATGACAATTATTTTAATATCCACCACTTTTAGATTTTTCATGGTAACTATACAATATGACTTCCTAGTATGTTTATTTATTTTTGTGCCTCCACAGAGATAATTCAGTAAACCACTGAAAGACAGCTCCTACCTTCTACATTTAACATTCATAAAAAGACAGGTATTTCTAAGAAAAATTGAAGAAAGAGGAGCAAAAGCATAGTTTTTCTATTCCTAGAGAATGGTTGCATACATCTCTTCATTGCTCCTTCCAGGGTTTCTGTAATACGGCACTTGTGGTTATTGTCTTCCAGATTGACAGTTTTGAGCATTTTCCCATTAAGCACCACATTTTGTATTACTACTGTCACCCTTGACAGAGAAGATATTTTGTTGTGGCTTCTGAAAGCATGAAAATTCTGCACGAGTCTTTCCTCTGTATCACAGCACTGACCCATCCTTTGCAAATTGCTCCCTAGGGAGGACACACCCTGGCTACTCTTGCATAAAAGCTCAGTCATCATCTTGCAGTGACTTACCAGTCTCCTTGGGCTTCCTCCTCAAAATGAAGTTGCCTGTTCTGCTGTTAGTGCCATTGTTCTGGATGCCCGGTGAGGACGGAGGAAAGTGAGAAAGGAGGATGGGTATGGAGAGTGAGCCCAGGGTTCTACTGATGATCAGTATTCTGTCTATGTATGAGAAGATGTGTCTTAATGTCCAAGATGGGGCCTGCAGAGTTTACATCTGTGAGAGGAGGTTTCAGATTAGAAATAACCTGTTCTATAATGAAGAGTGTGACACAGATGGAATGGGATGGTCTAAGTTATTCTTAGGATTTCAATTCAATTGTTTGTCAAGAAGAGAATTTTAGTGTATGAACAATTGTATGTAAAGTAAATATTTTAGTTGAAATAAATATCAAAAAAGAATCCAAAAAGTGATTATGAAGTGTATCTTGAACTTTATACTTCTCTGTCTTTATTTCAGCTTCCAGAGGTGATGTTATGATGACCCAAATGCCAACCTCTCTGCCTGTTAGCCTTGGAGATCAAACCTCCATTTCTTGCAGGTCTAGTCAGAGCCTCCTACTAAGTAGTGGACACACATATTTGCATTGGTACCTGCAGAAGCCAGGCCAGTTTCCACAGATCCTGGTATACAAGGTTTCCAACAGATTTTCTGGGGTTTCAGACAGGTTCAGTGGCAGTGGGTCAGGCACAGATTTCACACTCAAGATCAGCAGAGTGGAGCCTGAGGATGTAGGAGTTTATTACTGCCTCCAAACTTCACATTATCCTCCCACAGTGATGCAGACTCTAACAAAAACATGCTTGCTTTGGGTGCCCCAGCTGCCACATATGTTACTCATCTGTGTTAGAGAGAAGCTCTGAAGATCTCCAGAGTATTAGTTGCAGCTGAGGGCCTTGGGGCATGGGCTCCTTGGTATTAACACCTCACTGGTCATCCATTTCTGGCCTCATCAGCTGCAATAACAATGATACTGTGTCTGCCTGAAGAGACTGGTGAACAGGTGACCTCTCAACAGGAGAAATTATGGGATAAAGAATGAGTGAAAACCCATTCTAATACAACAGGCCTTGTCTGCCTTCATCATTCACAATTATTCAGTAGACAGGAAAGTGGAACATATTCCTTTGTTAAACTGTTTCCTTTATTATATAATTAACTTCATTTGCCACATTTTATGCTTTTGATTTAATTCCATTTTATTAATATAAATATCCTACTCCATTTTGCTTTATATTTGTATAAGTATGTTCATTGGCTGGCTCCCTAATTTCAGACTGTATTTTACTCATGAAGTGTTTCTTCTCTGATGAAAAAAATAGTTTTTTTTTCATTTCCATCCTGTGGTGATATTTTATTTGTATGTTAATAAATAGTTTGCTTGGAGATCAGAGGACACAGCAAGCCATTAAAACAAAAGTCAGGCAGTGTTAGCACACACCCTTAATCTGATCACTTGGCAGGCAGGGTCTCTGTGTGTTTAAGGACACACTAGGGAATACCCAACTGTGGTGACACATGCCTTTGATCCCAGAACCAAACATAGAGACCTGTCTGTACAGACAGGCAGTAACAAAGAAGTGAGATACCTGGTCTAAGAGCCAATGAGAGGGCACAACAGCCAGGCAATAAAGTCACAGGTTAGACAGGAAGTAGCCCTTTTGGCAGCTATAGAGCTGTAGAGGTAAGATTTGTGGCTATCACTAATTCCCTGAACTCTAAGATTTTCACCCATGTTTTTGGCTCTATGTTTATTATTTAATAAGACTGTTTAGAAATTCCTCTACACCATCCAGATGTTGTTGCTATTTTGACTCCATGCTTTATTCCAAATTACATGTTCAGTTATCAATGGGTGGGAACATATCCATGCTAGCAATTTTCAGTTGTTTTGTATATTTTCCTTCTTCTGTTCCTATTTGTTTGTGGTTTGGGGTTTTTATGTATTGATAATATTCTAATTTTTCACCTATATTTGTGCAAATTTGGTGAATTTAATGCAAAGCTACTTTCAGGTTAAATTATTTTTCTTTTGAACTTTTTGCTGTTGTTTCTTGTTAGAACTTTGGCTGTTTTACCCAATTCTATCCTATCTGTTATATTCAGGGAGTTTGTTCTGGAAAGAAAAAGTGGGGATATAGGAATGATAGGACAAAGGGTAGATTATTGAATCTATTTTTAAACTAAAAATTAACTATTAATCTTAAATATTTTACATTGGTATGGATTTTTGTATATTGACACAAATGTAAAGTTATTTTTGTGAGAACATACTGTATATATGTTTCTACTCTTGCTTAAGGTATTGTGACTATGCAGCTCATTTAAAAATGTAAAGTTCTAGTCCTTGAAAGCTATTTATGAAAATAAAGAAATGCAGGTTAATAGTCATCTATAACTACCAAACATATAGTCATATTAGGGATGTTCTCAAGATCAAACAGATATATTTTAAATAAAGAGAGCTAGATCTATTCAAACACTTCAGAGATCTACAGCTATGGGATTTAAGATTTTTTAAATAACATAGGCCTTTCATGACAGTGAGACATGTATGCTCCTGGCAGCATCAATTTATTTCACAAAAGGATGATAGACATTGAAGAACCTCCATGTGCAGTTTGCTTTCATTGTGGCAATGTTAGCCAATGGGCAAAAACTGTCCTTGCCTCGACTGCTGACAAAATACTGCTCAAATTGAAAAAGCAGGACAGAAAATAAGGCAATTGCCAAACTGTGCCAAAACAAGGTAGGACAGTCCTTAAAACATTACTGCTTCAGAGAAAAGTCTGTCAGATATTCTAGGCCTATAGGTCAAAGAGGGATGCTTTAACCTTATACAGGAAACTTGGATGACTGTCCAGGCACCCAGATATCTCTGCCATTTCTACAGTTTTGGGAGTTGTTTGCTCTGCACTTTCTGTTTACTCAGGTAATATTTTATCCTTCCTAGGTCTCTTATCGGGTTGAAGACTAGATAGTTATAGTTAAAGTTTTCCTTGTTAACAATTTCAAAAAGGAACTCACAAAAGAGATATAAAATGTATATGGTTGAGAGATATAAAACCTTAAGTTATCTAAGAAAATGTTTTAAGAGTGAAAAAGATATTTCTAGATTTGATAGAAAGTGAATAGGCTCAAAACTTTGAACTCACCAAGATAGGATAGATAACAGAGTATTTTCTCTGAATTTGACAACTACAAATGGACTAAACTCTGTGAATATAATTCCTCCTTAATAATTGTTCTTACCATCTACAACTTTGTGTGTTAGAGTTAAAACATTTCATTTTTATTTAGACAAAAGTGGGAAATATTGTGGAATATTTGTTTGCATTGATGCTCTAAATTTATCAATAAAGTTTATCTTAAATCTGAGAGCAGACTCAGCAATTGGCGGACCAGAATTAATCATAGAGGTTTGCGAGGACTCAAGATAGATACAGAGAGACAGAAGAAGTAGTAGGGAATGGCTATGAAAGATACATGGGCCCATCTGGATCAGAGAAGGTGAGAGAGAGAAGGTCACTGATACTTCTCCACTGCTTCTGTGATCAACCAGGTTTTCAACCTGGTATTTGACTATTGAGGTTGTATTAATAATAGAACACTCTTTCACTTTCTGGAATTGCCTTTTGAAGGATGGACAAATATGTAAGGCTAGCAAGAAATCCATGTTACAATCCATGTAGAAAACCATTCCACTCTCAGGACAGCAGAGCCAGTCTGTGCTCTGAGTCCTAGAGAGAAACAAATTTTCTTCATGAAACCCCACAGTACCCAGATATGGTGCAAAACATGGGTCCAGAGGCTGACATAGGGTCCTTTCCTGAGGTGACACTTTTGTGAAACTGTGCACTCATTATATAGGCCATGTTTATTTGCATGCAAACGTAGAAGATCGACCTGTTTTGTTGACTTTTTAATAGTCTAGTCACACCCTGTGCAATAGTCAGTCTCAATCAGGACACAACAGAAACTTTAGGGCTTCTACTCATCTCCTGGTGCTGTTCCTGCTCTGGATCCTGGGTATGCAGAATCAGTGCTTATCTCAGTGTGGTCATTGTTGACTTTCTTGTAGGGAAATTCCTATAAAATGACTTTTGAAGGCAGCTTTATAGTTTTTTCTTGTGTGCCTGACACCCAGTCACAGGTTCCAGGTGACCCAGTCAGTCTCCACATTATGCTGCTTCACCAAGAGACACAGTCACCATAAAGTGTCAGGCTAGTTAAAACATTGGCAGGGCATTAGCCTGATATCAGCAGAAACCATGGAACTCTCCTAAGCTCCTGATTCATGTTATAACCTCCTTGAATTCCAGGGTAGGTTCAGTGGCAGTGGTCTGGTCAAGATATTACTCTCACCATTAGCACTGTGGAACCATAAGATATTGTAACATATTACTGTGAAAAATACAACAGTTTCCCACCGACAGTGGAATATTTCATAATATAAACCATTCAGCAAATCGGAAGTGTGAGCACGGCAGCCACAGAAGCTCCTCCTGGTACTTTTATCTGCTGAGATCATTATTCAGATCAAGTGGAACTCTGAATTGCACTGAGTGGCTTTGGAATAATTGACTAGGAATGTTCCTCATCTCCCTCTGCCCTAGAAGCAAAGCTATAACAATGTAAATCCTGATTTAGTAAAGATACAATTCAGTACTTGTGATTTATATGGATCATAGCATCTATTTGGATACAGACAGCAAAGAAAAAAAATAAAGTGAGGCTCAAAAAAGAAAGGAAGAAAGAAGAGGAGGAGGAAAAGGAATGAGAATCTATAACAAAGCTTCCTGAAAAGATTTTTATTGGCACATAGAGATTACCTGTATGTTCATGTGAGGGACTGGGATTTAGACAGATCCCCGATAGAAAGAAACAAAGAATGGTGACAAATAGACAATAAAGATGACAAACTTAATGGTGATAGAGACAGTAAAATTCTAGTCCCCTTCACATGTGCCTGATGTAACTTTAGACAAAGGCCTAAAGTTGTGGAAAGCTTTTTCTTTTGCCATCAGACCTCCTGATTGTCCTTCAAGTTAAAGGCTGGATCATGACACATTGACTCTGACGTTCTGGGCCTATCTGCCTCCCTGTCTTTGTTCAAGCTGACTAATCCTAAATTAGGGAATAAAAAACCCTCCAAATTTGTTAAAACTTCTGGCCCTCAAGAAGATACCAGGATACAAATTCAGGTTATCTGACTTAGAAATGGATGACTTTAATCACTAAGTTTTCTTGTCAGCTGCCAAATTCATATGTCATTTTTGTAATTTATTTTTTATTATTAGTAGTGTATTATTGTATTTTTTAGTGGTTGAGTAGTCTGATCAGTATTTTGTATACATATAGTAGGGAAACTTGTTAAATGTTGTTTTCATCAAAATCTCACTTGTAGCAGTATATCAACAGGCAGATGTTGGGGTGGAAGCCTGCTAGTTTAGAGAGAGAGAGAAAGCACCAAACTGTGCTTCCTCTTCCATCAACATCTCAAAATAAATGAATTTCCTCCTATCCATCTCAAACAAAATTTCTTGAACTGAATATCCCTGCCTTCTACTTCCTGTGTATCTCTCTCAGTCTTCCTGATTCCCTCTTAATCTCTATGCTTATTTCTTGTAAACAGGTTGCTTGCTCTGCCTTTTGACCAATGGTTGATTTTATTTAATCCTATTTATAATATTGAAGCAGAAAGCTTTTGGATTAAAGGTGTGTGATAGGATTGAGCCACACCACAACAAGAAGCAGGTTTTTTTTTTTTCCAGGAAAAAACACAATCTTGGTGTTCACAGTGTGATCAAATATCCTGCAGCAGTTAAAATTCCCTATTGAGGCAGAAAGATTATAAGGGCCAGAGGTGATGGGTGACTCCAAAGAAACAGCATTATCCAGTCCCAACAGGGCTGATACAAATATGAATTCACAATGACTGGAATAGAACATACAAACCTGCACAACTTCAAACCAGACAAACTTCTACCAGAGATAAGGGGAAGTGGACAGTAAGTCCTGTCCCTAACTAAGAAGCTATAGCAATTTATACCTGCTGACAAAGGAAAAACAATATTTTCTCCATTGTAGTGTCATAGTCTCCTCTGTACCATCACAATGGTATATTGAAAAAATTACATTTCATAAACAATTATTATTTACTTTTAAGACCAAATCAAAACACACAAAACAAAAATATAAACAAAAAAATGAAAATAAAAAAAATCTTCCTCTTCACTCCACCCTTCTTTCTTCCACATTCTCTTACTTTATCCTTCTCTGGTATGGAGGAGGTACAATACTGGGTTCTGCTGTCCTCAGGCATCAAAGGAGGAGAATTCTGTCCATCTCCGTTTTCACATTTCAGGATAAACTTCATTAAACTTGCTCAAAAGCAAAAGCCTAGTGTCTAAATGTTTAGGGTAGTATCAGTCATAGCATGCTGAAATAAAATGGCTGTTATGTGAACTTCAAAGTTGGAGTTGAAAAAGGACAAGATGAGGAAGTAAACTGGAGACAGAACAGAAACATGTGACCTATTCAGTAGAACTAGAATGAATAAAAGGTAACACAAAACTGGATATATCCCAAGGAAAATAAAGCGTGGAATGTGCATGTGGGAGTCAGTTGTTCACACACCGAGTCTAAGACACACATTGGATTGCTGAAGCAGGTGAGTCAGTGATGAGTGATGAACCAGACGTAAACTGAGGTATATTTCCAGTGGAGAATCCCAGAACTGCAAGTTACTCTTGTAACTGTAAGCTCAGGGACAGGTGGCACATGACACATGACACATGACTTTGACTCTGAAGTGACTGTGGTGGCAAAAATCTTCACCTTCAGCCTCTAGCCGCTCACTGATTTCCTCAGAGGAACTTTTACAATGTCCATTTACAACATGTACATTCTATAGGTGTACTATATTTTACCTTTAATATTGTGATAAACTCTGTATCAATTGATTGTTTAGATATGCTCCAATCTATAGTTATCAACATTATGTTATTACCAAGTCCAATAGCCAATATTTTGGCCATATGACCAAAACCTCAGGTGGGTAGTGGGCTTCATATTCTAAACTTATATAAGTTTCTTCTGTGATTTACACAAGACAAAATTATCTCATGATTCATTAGACACAATTCATAATTATTATTAAGCAAGGTATGAATGTATACTGATATTTCTATAATTCATTATATAATATATTATAGAATTTTTTATCTCTTCTTTGCCTATATTGAATAATGCTGATGTAAACATTAGTGTGCAAACTTTTACACTGCTTTCAAACTTCACTTCTCCTGAATATATACCTTGGGTGGATCTGGTCATATAGGTGGTAGACATAGCCTGGGATTCTATGAGCCCTACATCATATCTATGCCCACTAACAATTCAATGATTTATGATTTCTCCACAACTACAATGTTGGTCATTTTCCATTATTTTCTATTAATTACTATGAAGTAATAATTTCATTATGATACTGATTTTGAATTCTTTATATATTGAATACCAATCTGTTGAGGATTAGAATGAAAATGGAGCTTTTTTTTTTCTTTTGTATGTTGGCAGAAGCAACCTCCAGCAGTCTTGAATGCTTGTGTTTCATATTTTATTTCAGCTGCAGTTGTGAAGTTGTGAATAGCCAGTCTCTACTCTCTGTCTCTTGCTCCAGCTGATATGGGTGCCATCCTCTTCAGACAAGTCAAGGCATAAGCTGTCACTGGTACAAGCAGAAACTGGATCTGGCTCCAATTTTGTGTACAGTCTTTCTCTGAAATCCTCTCATGGCCAGTGAAAGGAAAACCACTGAAGATTTCATGTTTAGTTTAAGCATCCTGGAGCCTAAATATGCTACAATTCATTTACTGTCATGGAATCTCTAGTATTTCTCACAACATACTATAGCCCTGAACAAAATCTAATTCAACTTGCTAAAAAAAAAAACCAGAAAATGTAGCTGAAAATTTCCTGTGTCCTACCACAGCCCCTTATAAAATAATTACTCATAGGCTTGTATTAATTACCAACTGTATGGCCTATGCAGGCTTGCTATCTAGCCCTTCCATCTTAAA
This sequence comes from Onychomys torridus, assembly GCF_903995425.1. NCBI lineage: Eukaryota > Metazoa > Chordata > Mammalia > Rodentia > Cricetidae > Onychomys > Onychomys torridus. The sequence goes on from NC_050445.1 coordinate 129,574,473, forward strand.
TTAACCCATTTTTATTAATCTATGTTTTGCCACGTTGCCATTAACAGTGTGCTGGCATCTTGTTCCTTGGGTGGCTTGCTCACATCTCCTGGGACTCTCCTCTCTCCTCAGTTCTAAAATTTACTGCCTAATCTTATTCTGTCTTACCATTGGCCAAACAGCTTTATCAACCAGTTAGAACAACACACATTCACAGCATACAGAAAGACATCCTACAGAACTTCCCCCTTTCTACTTAATCAAGAAGGAAGGTTTTAACTTTAACATAGTGAAATTGCATATAACAAACAGTTATCAAGCAAAAAATTACAGTTAGACTATCTAGTCCATTAGCATTTGGCAAAATTAAAAAAATCCATCATATGTCCTATTTTTGTCAGTCTAAAGTTTCATAACAAATTTATTTTTATCATAATTAAATAAAAATTATAATTATAACTATCTAGTCTCATATCCATCAAAGACCCAAGAAGAATACAATATTACGTAAGTAAAGAGAAAGTGCATTGCAAACAACTTGCACAATTCTAGAAATGACAGAGACATTTGGCTGCCTGGACAGTTACCTGAAGTTCCTCTACAATATTGGGGACATCCATCTTAAGCTTACAGGCCTATAGTTTCTCAGTTGCTTCTCCATGTATATCTGGCAGTCTCCTCTGTGAAGCAGAAACCTGAAGGACCATCTTGCCTTGTTTTGGCAAAATCCAGTAGTCATTTTCCTATGAGTCCTGTATGTCTAGTTTATACAACATCCTGTCAAGCAGTCCAGGCAAGAGCAGTTTCTTGCCCCAAATGGCTAACTTTTGCCATAATGAAACAAAACTCTGCCGGGTGGTGGTGCCACATGCCTGTAATCCCCGCACTCAGGAGGCAGAGGCATGTGGATCTCTTTGAGTTCGACACCAGCCTGGTCTACAAAGCTAGTCCAGGATATACTCCAAAGCTACAAAGAAACCCTGTCTTGAAAAACCAAAAAAAAGAAAAAAAAGAAAAGAAAAGAAAAGAAAACAAACTCCTTATGGAGTTTCTTCAAAGTCCCTCATCTTCTCTGAAGTAAATTGGTGCAGCAGGGGCAGACTTGTCTCAATGTACGGAAAAGTCAAAGTTCTTAAAACATTTTAAATACCATATTCTGTAGGTCTTTGAAGTGTTTGAAAGTTACCTATCTAATTGAAATATATCTATGTATACCTAGAAAGCTTAACTAACATGACTATAAGTTTGATTATCATAGATGACTAATTATTAATTTTATTTCTTAATTATACATTATATTTTTTTCAGAACTGAGGACCAAACCCAGGGCCTTGTGCTTGCTAGACAAGTGCTCTACCATGGAGCTAAATCCCCTACATTAAAATTTTAAATGAGTTTCATAAGCAGAATACTTTAAAGAAGAGTAGAAATATATATACAGTATAACAAAATTAACTTTAAATTTGTATCAATAAACCAACATCCATACTTATAAAATAAGTAAGATAATAGTATTTTTTATTAAAGTAGATTCAATAATCTACTCTTTTATCCTATCATTTCTATATCATACCCTCCTTTCTTCTTTTAGAAGGAGATTGACTATGAACAACAACAATTTGTAACCAACCCCTAAACAAAGACAAGCATCCATAATCCACTTTTTTGGAAGGAATGTGGGTGTAGTCCTCTAGGCTACTTCCTGCTCATTGGGGGCACTGTTAATCTAATGAGGATCTTGAGAAAATTCAAAATAATGGTCAAGTCCTAGGAAGATTGTCTGTAACTTTTGCTGATAGATAACATCTGTCAAGGTTCAGGAGGCCTCACTTGATCAAATTTGATCCATCTTAACCTGGAACAAATCCACAGCCTCTTGCTTTCTATGGAAACAAAAGCAAGCCCCTTTCAAAGCAACATATCCTTAGACACAAATTTTGAAGTCAAGATACTATATATATATATATACCTAACCCTAACCTTATATTATAGTTTTAACTCAGCAGCCTTTAAAATCAAATGTATCTCTCCAGTTAAAAATCCCAAAGACAACATAATCCAGACTCTCTGTGTAATTTTCATCTTTACATGGCTTATTATGTTTTTATATATCATTTTATTTTTAAGCCTGGCATGAGGGGACTGGACTTGCCTGTACTGAATCCACCAGGTTTAAATGAATCCCCAGGCAGTCTTGGCCCTGGAGTAGATGGGAATGGAGGGGAGGCTGGGGAGAAGGTGAGGGCAGGGGCGGGAGGGGGGAGGACAGGGGAACCCATAGCTGATGTTTAAAATTAAAAAACAAATATAATAAATAAATAAGGAGAAAAAAGACATTATTTTATTTTTATGACTATGTCCTTTGTCTCTTCTCACTCAAGACTATATGTCTTTTTACACACAATGTAAACCATTTAGAGTTTTATTCCATCTGAATTTGTCTTATTGTGAATATAATCCTTCTGTGACAAGGAGACATTTTAAATTTTTAAGCCACATGGTGACTTTGGCTGTTGACTCCAACCCCTCTCAGCTTCCCAATATGGCGGAAGTACATTTATTATTTACTGCCAGCTATGGGATCAATGCTCACCACTGAGTCTGGGAAGCAGTGGGTCTATGCCTCCATCCAAAAGCATGTAGCCCAGAAACCTTTTTGTGTGTGTGTTTGTAGTAGCAAAAACTAAATTCATCATGCAGTGTGCTTTACAGCTTGGAGATCCCTCTATGTACTGTGGCAAGAATCCACCCTGCTGTAGGTCAAGGCTACACATCTCCAATCTTTCAAACTGTTGCTCAAGCCCCCATGCCGAGTCATCTCTGTGTCATGGCTTTCTTGAGAGACACAACTGGGAAGCTGATCCATTTTAGAACCCTTTACTAAACCTTTCTCAGGTTTTGGGAGGAAATTCTTGCTACTACATTGAACGCCAAAATGTAAATAGAAGTTTTCCTTTTCCTGTGCCCTGTCTAGCACTGTGGTCCCACAGTCACTTATAAAATAATCATTTAGAGGCTTATATTAAGTACCAACTACATCACCTGTGGTAGTCTTCTTGCTAGCTAGCTCTTTCATCTTCAATTAACCCATTTCTATTAATCTATGTTTTTGCCATGTGGCCATAGCATTACTGGTGTGGTGGCATCTTGTTGCTCCTTGGGTGGCTTGCTTGCATCTCCTTGACTCTGCTTTCTTCTCCTCTATCCCTAGTTCAATTGTACTGCCTAACCTCATTCTGCCTCACTATTGACCAGTTTTATCAACCCATCAGAGCAACACATATCCCAAAACACGAAAATTCCATGTTTTTCTAATTTTTGAATGTGCACACAGGGCCATGATCTGATCTGAGCAATATGGGGTAGTCTGGAGAACCCCTGACAGATTACCTGGAACTGAAAACCAAGTTATTGTTTCATATTTTAGTTTCAACTTTAACCAATTTGATTTTTCAAAGTAAGTGGATATACCTTGAAAATAAATATATTTATTCCTTCCACAGTTTTATCATTGTGTCCACTCTGAAGCCATTATCTAGAAATTTCTAAAAGGCCTTTGTGGTAGTGTATCTCATATGGAAATGATATAGTTGCAATAGACATATACAACATTATTTTATAGTCATAGTGTCATTCTTACTTAGCAAGTTCAATGAACGCAGAGTCCTCTGTTGAAAGTCTAGGGAGTAGTATAGTACTTTAGGACTAAGCATACTTAAATCAAGAAATTTCTATTGGCAAATGAAAGACTCTTGCCCAAAAATTGAGAAAGAAGATAACTAATCAGTGACTATGGATTTGAGAGATGAAAGAACCTCTTGTTTTATGTGATGATTTACATATGAAGTGTGGTAGAACAACCAGCAGCTAAAAGTGAGCATCTTCCATTGGTCAACTGTCAGGGCCCTGTGTTGGGATCCAGCTCCAACCTATCAAAGTGTCTCTTGAAATGGGGAAAGCCACACACACCACACAGAGAATGTGACTGTGGTGGTAAGTAACCTTTCACATTCCAGTCTCTTGTCCATTCACATGAATTCGCTCGAGAGAACTTTTAGGCCTAATTTCTATTTTAACAATTTACAAATATATAACTCTATAGGTCGTACTAATATTTTACCTTCATACAGTAATTGTACTGGTATCTATGAATTGGTAGATCAGGCTTAAATTATACATACCTACCCATTGTGTTTTATAATAAGTCCAATAGTTTTCAATCTTCTCTATAGCTTATCTTGCCTTAGGAAACAATGGCATATACAAAAGGCTGGGTAGGTAGAGGACTTTATAATCTAGGCTTAATTGAGTCCTCTGTCTGAGTCCCACCACTGCAAGAAGAACTCTCTACTGAGGTCAGAAAGATGGCACAAGTATACATTATGTAACTAGATATATAATTTGGAAGAATAGTTTTACACTGGAGTCCATTTAGCAAAGTAATAATAGTCTGGTTGGCTCTTTGAGGCCTGTGAGCTCTGGAAACATTTGGATCTTGCAGAATTTGCATCACATGGGGCTGTGATTCTTCCTGTGGGGCAGGCATTAAGCTGAATTTTAAAAAGCTTTGGATAACTCATAACATACTGTGCCACTATTGGTCATGATCAAAGTCTTACTATCCAGGTCATTACTGCAGTTCACAGCAATTTACAGTTTGGTAAGAATGTTCATTTATGTTTTTGCCCCTCAGCAAGCTCATATAACACTTGAACTACCGCAAAACTCACCTCACAGTCTCCCTTCTCTTCTTGTCAATACTGGACTTGAATTTCTCCCACATCTCTTTTAGCATAACTGTGGGTAGTGTCTATGGAAGTAATATGCTTACCATAAAATTGCTGTTGGAAACTGTCATTACTTTTAATACAATATCTGTGATAAACATCATGATCACAAGAAATTTTATAGAAACACATTTATTTTGACTTATAGTTCAAGATTAGAATCCATGATGGTGGAGAGTTAGGTGGCTGGAGCAGCGGGTGAGAGAGTCTAATTCTTGAAACTACAATGTAAGAAGTAAAGGAACCAAAATTGAATGTATGTATAGTTTAGAAATCTGCAAAGCTTGCCACTGGTAACATACTTCTTCCAGCAAGCCAAAATCCCCAATGTGTACAGTGAGAACAACTGTTTGACAGCCAAGCAGTATTGAACACTGAACTCTGGGGTCCATTTCCCGTTCTAAACCACTGGCAAGCAACCCAGAAAATGGTAAATCAACCTCACTTTTTTTTTGGGAAATCTTCAGTGTGCTTCTGATCAATGTCTTGAAGAGAAAGTGTCCCAAACCTGGCTCTGGGATTTTTATTTGGCACTTATAGCTTCTGGAATGAGCATATAATCTCAGTGTAATGGCTAACTAAATAAACTCTTTTACATTAGTAAGAAATATGTATGATAACTAATCAATAATAGGTTTTATTTATGGCCTTTATACAACATCCTTAATTTGATAGTTTTCCCTTCCCTAATTCGCTTAATAGCGAGCATCCTTCCATAGCATCTCCACACTTACACTGCCTGTTCTATTTATTTCTTATCCCCTTTCATGTCAACCTGGTGACTTTGCCCTAATTAGCAATCTCCTTCCCTTCCTTCACCCAATAGTTTTCAGGGATTCATCAACCACTCCACATTAACCACACAATTCCTAAATATTATCTACACATACATCTTTCCACTATATATGATTTTCCTAGAAATTTTATGAATTCCCCTTTCCCTTTGTATCCAAAATAAGAGAAATGGATTTTTAACAATAAAGAAGGTAAACATTACTTTGAAAATTAAGTGAATACCAAAATGAGAACACTCACATTTTTTACTCTCATTTGTATTCATTATTTTTAAATAGATACATATAATCACGATGTGGTGCATATGACACAATTAGAAATGAAACTTTCTATATGACAATCAAATTTTTAGGTTTTGAATGTGGCATTATGGTTTCAGAGTAGACTAAGAATGAATAACCGAGGTTTTAAGGTAATTTATCCTAAACAGTTGTCAAATACTGTGGACAGACCAAACCAAGGGAAAGAGGTGCCTGCAGAGAGAATTTCAGGTCCCACGACTAGAGACAAACAGCATGGCAGGGTCTCTGCAGTGGAATCACGAGCCACCTGAGAGAAGAGGGAACCTTTTCCTAAAGACTGCTAAGTTTAACAGGCAAGAGCCTGCCAGAGCAAGTTCTTTGATTCCCAAGGTAAAGAAGAGAGTGCCTACCAGCATGTACCTGAGTGGCAATACCATAAGACCAGAATCATCTTTATCTTAATCTCATTTCGCCTGGATGAGGTCTCCCCATCTTCAATGTCCTGTGACACGCACAGGTCACTATCCACAAGTGTTTAGAGGAGCTGCTCTAAAGCTGCCACTGGATTCAAAACATCACATATTTTGTAGAAAAGAACTAATGGGAATGGGGAGAAAAGGGAATACAAGAGGAGATATAGTAAGGCGAAATATCATCAAAGATAATATAGTATGCACAAAAATTTACGCATATTATTTTAAATGCTGTTTTGTTCCTATTGTCAAATTTTATGGTACTTCTATTTTTAGGCCTCTGTGTTCTTACAGTTAGATTTAATATGTCTCCAACAGAATGACTGTTCTCTGAGATTTGTTGACCATATCCTGAGTGGTTATCTTGGGAGAAACAAATATCAGAAACCTTTTAAAGTTAGAGTCTCCTGTTTTAATGATAAAATCCTTGAGTATCAATATGAAGAGAGGGTGTGGTGATTTGTATTTCTGTAGAGTAGGAGCAGTCCAAGCAGATTTTTCATAGCCTTTCAAAGACTGTCCAATGCCCATGTTCTGGTACTTGTCTTAGAAAGCAATTGCTTTGTGTACTTAGTGCCCTCATCACTAATCCAGAATTTCACGCTGATGTCCTTTTCCTCCAGTGCTGAAGACAAGAAGACATTTTACATTAATTTCCTCAGAAAGGTGGTCCTTATTAATGCTCTGCTTTTCTCAAAGAGCTGCATATGTGTGAACATTGAATATTTTTTCCCTAGGGTGATCCACCCATGCAAGTCTAAGACCAAAGCTCAGATGTAGACTTGCCTTGTCTGTCCATGGCTTCTCAGTTCCAATATTAAGATTAAGGCATTCAGCCCTGATTCTGAGACTGCTGATATTCTAATGGCTGACATAACAGCAGACATGAACAAGGAGAACACAGAAGGAGGGACTGCTCCTTAATGGGACATTGTATTTTTGTCCTTCCCAGACTGCCCACTGTAAAATCTCCTATAGAGGTCTCCACAGAGTGCCTGCCACCTTTTCTTAGCTGCTAAGAAAAGTGAAAATTGCCCTTTCCTCTTTCTCTTTCCTAAGCATTGTTCCATTCACTCTTTGGCTTTTCTCATTGTTGTCTGAAGTTGCTTTCCTCCTTTGGCCACATAACTGTTTACTGAGCTCCATGGTAACTCAAAGATCTTGGCTTCCTCTCCACATCTTTTCCATTTCTCTTCTGTCAGCTACTGAGATACACAATTTCCTTACTGTACTGTTTGAGTCTCCAATTCTAACAAGACTTCTTTCCAGTATGTTTCAAAATTATTTTGTTAACAACACTTAAAATCCAAAGAAAAGACTGCAAATTTTCCTGGTTCCTTCCATATTATACACACTGTAGTTCCTACTTCTGCTTTCTCAGAGCACACAACATTCTTTAGTATGGTGCTTTCACCACTACATAAAACTATTCAATGAAATCACTTGGTTTTCATATTTTAAGTGTTCTCTGACATTAGAGTTTTACAAAAAACTGTTGTCAAAAAACTGAATATTCTCAACCAAAACATTAATATAAATGGGTGTATTTTCTCAATTCACAAGAAGGATTTTAAAAACAAAAAGTCAAGTCTGTAATTTTAATGTGGTAATCAGACTTACGCATCAAATCTTTAGTGGTCACAGGTGGATGGATATTAGTAGGTGTGGAACTTGTAGATTGCAGGGTCTGATGGGGGTTTTGGTGGGGGGGGGCTGACTAAAGGAGTTTTCCCTGCTAGCCAGCAACTTGGTTTGCTTTGGGGGGCAGGTGATAGATTCAGAATTCATTCCTGGTACATGAGGGGGCTTTTTGGAGCCTACTACTATGATGGGACACCTCATGCTGCCTTGAGGCAGGGGGAGTGACTTGGACTTGCCTCTACTGGATGTACCTTCCTATGGGAGGCCTTGCCTTCTAGTTGGAGGAGTGGGGGGCGGGTTGAGGGGAGAGACGGGGGGTGCAGGATGAGGGAAGAGGGGCATCTTTGATTGGTATGTAAAATGAATGAAAATTTTTTAAATAAAAGACATCTTTAGTGGGCAATAGAAAAAAATATGTATTTCTAAGAAAAAATCAATCAAAAGATTGGAAAAGTTTTAGTTAGTGAGAACATGGTAGTCACATAGTCTGGCATTGTTTATTATTCAGACTATGGCTTACATATTTTGATGGGAACCAGTACCTCAGAGTTGTACGCAGTTCTGCTGACCCTGCTCTCTACAATTTGTTTCTCACTGATCTTCAAGGTCCAAAGACAAAGAGACTCAGGAAACAATACCCTGCCAGAATGGAGTCTCAGCTCAGTGTGTTTCACTTAGGGAGGATAGTAATTGTGAAAAAAAAATAAACTCTAGACCCACTGTATATAAACAATTATTAAATAATTATATCAAATAATTATTTTGTTTGTATAACATATTATTACTAATTCTGACAAAGTATACATCATGATTAGTGACCCTTCATAGTGACATCACCACATATCCTCCCACTGAGCCTAAGCTTTATGAAAGGGACACATGACTTTTCCATTGTGGACAGACCAGGGAGCTGTTCATTACTGAGGAGTCAGAGACAAGCTGGGATGTTCACTGAAGCTGCCATCTCTTGCTTCCTCCCATACCTTGCCCTTTGTGAGGCACATATCCAGTATTTCTATAGTTCTTTCCTTCATCCCAAGACACTCCACTTGTGTCAGGGTGCACATATATGTGTTTCAAACAACTGAAATAAATTATTATCCTTAGAAAACACTTAATGACACTGATGACTTATTCATGCATATCCAGAAATACAACCAGAAGCCAAGAGAGATGGACTGGTCTGAACCATCCATCTTTTGTTAGTCTATGTGCAAGAAAGCTGATTCTCCTCTAAGTGAACTTTTAGGGAGAATCTCCTACTTACCATCTTATACTTATGCAAAATATCTGTGTAATTATTGCAGTTCCCAGCTCATCGAAGAGACCAGAGAGACTTCATTAATCAAGTAATGAAGCAGATGCAGATTCTCAAAGCCAAACATTAGGCAGAGCACTGGTAGTCCTGTGGAAGAAGGAGAATAAATCAGAAAAATCAGAGGGTTGAGAGACACCATACAAGCATGTCTTACAGCCAGGCGGTGGAGGCACACGCCTTTGATCCCAGCACTCAGAAGGCAGAGGCAGGCGGATCTCTGTGAGTTCGAGACCAGCCTGGTCTACAGAGTGAGGTCCAGTAGAGGCTCCAAAGCTACATAGAGAAATCCTGTCTCAAAAAATCAAACAACAAAAACAAAAAACAATAACAAAAACAAAAAAAGCAAGCTTGTCTTACAAAATGAACTGACCAGGACTAATGGGGCCTCAGAATAATCAGGGAGTCTATATGAATCCTATATAGATACTTTACATACATGTAATGACACATGGCCCACAGAATCAACTCACCAGGATTCATGAGGACTAAGAAAGATCAGGGAGCCTGTATGGGTCTTATAAAGATCATTTACATATATGAGATGACTGAGTAGCTTGATGTTCCTGTGGGATTCCTAACAGTGGGAGCAGGGGCTGTCTCTGACTCTTTTGTCTGCCTGTGGCACACTTTTCCTCCTACTTGGTTGCCTCATCCAGCCTTGATGTGATGGCACATGCCTGGCCTTATTGTAGTATATTATGCTGTGTTTGGTTGATTACCCTGGGAGGCCTGCTCTTTTCTGAGTATAGATGAAGAGAGGGGATGAACCTGGAGAAGAGAGGAGGAAGGGGGAACAGACTGAGGGGAGTGGATGAGAGGGAAACTGTGGTAGAAATATAATATATGAAAGAAGAATGCAATCTAAATGTTTCTGATAAATTATTCTTTTAATTTGTACAAATTATCACTCCAAGCAAACAAACAGTTCACAAGGAGGACACACTATTTTTTTTTAATCCATAGGAATTATTTGAGTAAGTTAAAGACTTAATAGTCTCTCTGATGTTGTATATTCATTGATAGTCAGATATTTGTCTATATTACTATTAACATATTTTTGAAATATATTATTTAAGAAAGAGCTAATATACAGTAGAAATTTTTAAAGAAAATTCCAAAATTTAAAGCTTAAAAACGAAATAGAGTCTCTGTAGGCATATGTGGGGCATCTGTGGACACAGGACTTGAGATGAACAAATCTTGCAGCTGTGCCCATCCTAACTGGTTCCCAGTGATTTGCATGCACTCACTGCACAGCCTTGAGGACTTCTTCATATACCAGTCACACCCTGTACAGTTGTCACTGCAGTCAGGACTCAGCATGGACATGAGGGCCTCTGCTCAGCTCCTCGGGCTCATGCTGCTCTGGTTACCAGGTAAAAAAATGAGTATAATGGGAATTTCACTGTTACACTGTGATTAGTGTTGATTGGCATCTAGGGCCAGTTCTTTTTTTCATGCTTAACTATGTGTGAATTTATTATTTCTCTACTTCTAGGTGCCAGATGTGACATCCAGATGACCCAGTCTCCATCCTCCCTGTCTGCATCTCTGGGAGACAGAGTCACCATCACTTGTCGGGCCAGTCTGGGCATTAGCTATGCTTTAAACTCGTACCAGCAGAAACCAGGGAAAGCTCCTAAACTCCTGATTTATTACACAAATAGCTTGGCAGATGGAGTCCCATCGAGGTTCAGTGGCAGTGGGTCTGGGACAGATTATTCTCTCAGCATCAGCAGCCTGGAATCTGAAGACATTGCAACTTATTACTGTCAACAGTACACTGAGTATCCTCCCACAGTGATACAAGCCATAACATAAACCTCCATGGAAGCAGAAGTGAGAGGCTGGGCTGCCTCAACTGTTACTCCTCATGAATCACTCACTGAAACTGTTTCTCAGATGTCCCAGGATTTTAAATAAAGTTCACAGAATTATTTGCTTTTGTAGAAGAGGCTAAACAGTCTTCTCTGTACAATAAACATTTTCTTTCATTATCTCCATCCCCACAGATTAACAATGCCCTTTCTGCTTTAACAGAGCACACAGTAATTCCCTGTGTGGAATTTGACTCACATAGAACAGTGGAATCTACTCTGAACATTACTGAATACATTATTTAAATACAGAAAATTAGTTTCTAAGTGTCAGTATTTAAAGGGCAGAGAAATCTTACCGAGAGATGCTGACAGCAGGAAGGTTTTCTGGTTTTATCACAACAGCTAGAGCTCAAGTGTCAGGGAAAGGGGGGGCTGTCTAACCATGATCCTCTGCTGTGTCTTGAAATTCAAATAGAAGGTGTTGATGCTCTCAGCTGTTTGCAGCAATTCACACAGAATTCTAATTGTTCCTATGTCCACCAGTAGTTTACAAGAATCAAATAATATTGAACCACATTCCTGTGGCTTTTAATCCCACAGCATGAAGTAGAATATAGAATTGTCTATATGACATTGTAAGTGTTGGAAAGGGTCACCTGAAACATTCTTTCTGTGGTGGTAACATGACACTGAGAACTGGAAGCTCCTATTTTTTTTTTCAGAGTGAAGAGCTAGTCAGAGCCACTTAAACAGCAACAGACATGGCTATCTGGGTGGTACCTGCAGAGCCCAGGCCAATCTCTGCTGCTCCTCATCTATAAAGCTTCCAGGTGAGCTGCAGGGGATCCCAGATACATGCAGTGGCAGCAGATCAGAACTTACGTTATACCCAAAATCAGCAGGGTGGGCCTGAGTATAATGGAGTTCATTGCTATGTTCAAGATACACATGATCCTTCCACAGTAACACAGACACTAACAAAATATCTTTACATGGGATGGCCCGGCTGACAAATGTGTAATTTGCTGGATGAACAGCACAGAATACTGCATTACATGAGATCCTGGAAAACTAAGGATAAGCAGTGGGCTGTGGACCACTAGTGTTATCTCAAGTGCCACCTGTTTTCCAGGTAAGTCAATAGCTACAACCTTGTCATTGCTTCTACAACAGGATGATTATGTGTGAGGACCACTCAGCCATCAGGAACAACTAAAATAAACCTTTGTCCTTCAACATGTCTCACTTGTATAAAGTTATACAGCATCACAGCCAATTGAGAAATAAGTGCTATTGAAATTCACTCCTTAATGTTATATAGTAGTCTAATTGCCTGTTTTTAAGTTTTTTTAACTCTGTGGTAACAAATATCAATGAATATATCCACCTCCCTTATGTCACTCATTTATGCAAAATCTATTCTTACTTCTTATGTTCATTCATACACTGTGTCTTTTCAGGGCTTTAGAGCCTATCTAAAGGCTGAAAATTCTGTGTGATCTGTGTATACATAGATCACATTTCTATAATTATGAAGCTAGGAGTATAATTTAGAAAATTAAATTTTAATATGCTTTTATCTTCATGATATGATTTGTTTCAAACCCACTTGACAAAGATTTCCTCCAATGTTCTACTCTCCATTCAAACTAATTTAGAAGCACACTAATATTTGAAATTGGACAATATTATTAAACCCTTTAGAGCACCATTGCCCCTTTCCTTTAGTTACTAAACACAAGCCCTGTGGTGGTGTTGATTAAAATGACAACGTCATCTCTCATTACTGGAATATTTATTGTTTATGTATTTCAGTGACCAAAATACCAAAGAAAAATGAACATTTATTCATTCCTGACACAAATTGCCTTATTATTTAAACCAATTCAGGCTGCCTAATGCTCATAATCTGACATAATCTGAGTAAGATTGCATAAAACCTGTCCATGTTTGGAGGTATTTAAGTGGATGGGAAATCTATTCTACTCTTCAGAACCAGGTATTTATTCAGCTCCTTCTACTGCTAGCAGGTTGTTAATTGCATTTTTCAGTGTGAGTTATGCACATAACACATTCTGGAAAGGGTCTCAGGCTGCCAAGTGCATTGGATGTGTGTACATACCCAAACAAATAGAATCCTTGGATGCTCAGATAATCCTTATGTTTGCATGTTTCAATGTCCCTGAATACATTCTGTTAATCTGTGTCTTTTTATTGGGGAATTAAGTCCACTGTTATTCAAAGGTATCAATGAAGAATGATTGTGAATTCCTGTTATTTTATTGTTATTGTTCCTTGTGATTGTTATCATGAAGAAGAAGGAGGAGGAAGAGGAGAAAGAACAGAAGGAGGAGGAGGAGGAGGAGGAGAGGAGGAGGAGGAGGAGAAGAAGAAGAAGAAGAAGAAGAAGAAGAAGAAGAAGAAGAAGAAGAAGAAGAAGAAGAAGAAGAAGAAGAAGAAGAAGAAGAAGAAGAAGAAGAAGAAAGAAGCAGGTGGTGATGGTGGTGGTGGTGGTGGTGGTAATGGTAGTGGTGGTGGTGGTGGTGGTGTGTGTGATTCCCTTTCACTGGTTTTGCTGATATGAGATTATTTCCTGCATTTTCATAGGTGCATTTAACCTCCTTGGTTTGGATTTTTCCTCTGGCACCTTCTGTTGGGCTGAATTTTTAGACAGGTATTATTTAAATATGACATTATCAAGGAATATCTTATTTTATTTTTTATGGTGACTGAATGTTTTGCTGGGTGTGGCAATCTGTGCTGGCATCTGTGGTCTCTTTGAGTCTGCAGCATGTCTGTCTGAGCCCTTCTGGCTTTTAGAGTCTATATAGAGATGTCAGGTATAATTCTAATACGTCACGCTTCATATGTTACTTGGTCTTTTTCCTTTGCATCTTAAAATTCTTTTTTTTTTTTCAACCTGTTGGATTCAGTACAGGCAGCTCCAGCCCCCTCCTTCCAGGCTGAGCAAAGTGTCGTTGTGTAAGCCCAAGGTTCCAAACAGCCCAGAGGAATCTTGGCCCTGGAGGAGATGGGAATGGAGGGAAGGGGCTGGAGGAAGGTGGGGATGGGATGAGGGAGGACAGGGGAACCCATGGCTGATGTGTAAAATTAAAACACAAATATAATAAATTTAAAAAATTCTTTTTTGTTCTGTTTTTTAGTGTTTAGTGATTTTCTCTTACCATTGGTTTGGTGTTCTTTATTTTATTTTTTTTTTATTTATTTATTTTTTTAACCTATATAGGCATCTCTCTTTTTAGGCTAGGAAATTTTTCTTCTATAATACACATACAAGTTCCACATATTATCTGGAACTTTGAGTTGGGATTGTTTTCCTTCCTCTATCCTTATCATTCACATATTGGGTCTTTTACTGTTGTTCCAGATTCCTTGGATGTGATATGTCAGGAACTTTTTAGATTTACGGTTTTACAGTTTTCTTTTACCCATAAATCCATTTCTTCTATTGTATCTTCCATTCCTGAACTCTCTTCCATCTCTTATTTTCTGATGGTGAAGCTTGCCTCTGTATTTCCTGTTTTCATTCCTAAATATTTTATTTCCAGGATTTACTTACTCAGTTTGAGCTTTCTTTATTGCTTTTATTTCCTTTTTCAGGTCTTGAACAGTTTTATTTGTTTCCTTCAATTGTTTGTTTATATTTTCTTGGCTTTTTTTTTAAAAAAGGATTTATTCATTTCCTTCACTTGTTTATGTTTTCCTTAAGGGATTGATTCATTTCCTTTCTGTATACTTCCATCATCTTCATATAGTTGGTCTAAAGGTGTTTTTCTTGTGTGTCAGTTATGTTGGAATATTTAGAGCTGGCTGTGGTAGGATAGATGGTCCCTGGTGGTGACATTTTGCCTTAATTGTTGTTGGTCATATTCTATTGCTGGCATCTAGGCATCTAGTTTGGTGTGATTCTAGGTGTAGGTGCTGATTTCTGGGTTTTTCTTGGTTGGGTAGGAGTTTTTTTCCTTGGTTTCTAGTTTTCTTTCTGGATTTTCAAAGTTGTTGACTGACTCTTGCCTGTTTTACTAGCTTGCTAGGATTGTGTGTTCCAGGTGCTCAACAGGAGGAGTGGACAGAATGAAGGGGAAGCTGCCTCTAAGTGTTCTTTTATAGAACTAGGGGTGAACTTAAATTATTCGGTCTACTTTTTGCCTCTGGACCTTTACCTTTCTCTACTCTATATTCCTTTCTTTCCTTCTTGCTTTGTGGCTGGTTGTGTGGCTGGATGGCTGGCCCCTAGTGTCCTCTCTCCTTTGTTTGGCTTCTCTCGCTTCTTTCTTCTTCTCTTGCATCTAGATTTCTCCTCATATTTATACTCTCTGCCTGGCAGCCCTCTTACTTCTCTCTTACCTAGCTATTGGTTGATCAGCTCTTTATGAGGACAACTGGGTGTTTTAGACAGGCAAAGTAACACAGCTTTACAGAGTTAAACAAGTAAAACATAAATGAATGCAACACATCTTTGCATCATTAAACAAGTATTCAAAGTATAAGCAAATGTAACACATCTTAAATTAATATTTCATAAGACAAAACCAATATCTGACACTATTACTGGGGCCAAGAACCTGTGGCTATAAAAGTCATAGACCCTTTGATAGGGATTGCAAATAAAGCAACTTGGATAAGAAAGTGAACAAAACAGATAACAAGCACTGCAACAAAGAAACATTGTGTCTTTAGTAAGAGTGCCTTCACAAGATAATATATGGAAGAAGGTAGGTTGAACTGAACTAGCTTGCTCCAGTGATCAGATCGGTAAATACTGTGTCATCACAGAGCTTTTCTCCAATGACTGATGGAGGCAGATGCAGAGATCCATAGCCAAATACCAAGTGGAGCTCCAGGAGTCCAGTCAGAGAGAGAGGAGGAATTCTATGAGCAAGTGCATCAGGGTCATGATGGGGAAACCTGCATGGACGACCAAACCAAACTATTGGGAACTCATGAAAGTTGGATCAATGACTGTGGAGCCTGTATGGGACTAGGCTAGGCCCTCTCCATGGTGAGACAATTGTGTAGCTTGATTTACTTGGGGGGGGGACCCTTGGCGGTAGAATCAGATTTTTGGAGCCCACTTCCTATGATGGGACACCTTGTGCAGCCTTGAGGCAGGGGAAAGGCCTTAGACTTCCCTCTAATAGATGTGTCTCTCCTTTGGAGGCCTTGCCTTCTTGTGGGGGTGAAAGAGGGGGCAGGTTGTGAGGCCTGGGGGGTTGGAAGGAGGGAAGAGGGGGATCTCTGATTTGTGTGTAAATGAAAAAATCTTAATAATGAAAATGAAAATGAAAAAAAGAAGGCAGGTAACTAATGATTAAACATTTAGTAGCTTGGTCAAGAACTGAAAGAATAAATGTATATCTTTTTTATATCTTAATTATTGGAAAATAATTTCTAAGAAAGAAAGAATGTTCTCTATAATCATGGCCACTCGCTTATGATTGATGTATGTTTAATACAAGGAGCAGGAAAACTCACTTATATTTCCCTACTCATATATTCATCACTATTTGAAAGCCTACAGTATTGCGAATATAGATCTCTGTCACAATCGTGCCATTAGAAATGATGAATGTTACCATATTTTACACAACATATTATAAAAATATAGTCATCCACAGAAGAATTCATGTCAAATGACAGTTTAGAAATGAAGAAAATAAAATTCATAATGCAAATAAGTTGTTCAGGGATTGTCTGATAAGTACATTTATGAAAATTCACCTGAAATAACTTTTTGAAGTTGCAAGTATAGTTTAGATTTCGTAAAGACAGTAGGTACAACAAGAATGCTTTCCATTCTAGTGTGAGAGATTTTTATTCATTTAACTTATCTTTGAAATTTCACTGTATATATTAATTATTTATACATAAGAGCCATACATTGTACCTTCAACATATATTGCCATATTCACCTTCACATACTTTCTATGTATTAATTTATACAAGTACTTTGGATATTTAATCAGTATGATCAGTATGCTTCATTATATTAAAATTGCATTTAGTAAGTTGAGTAAAAGTGAAAGAACAGTGAGTTTAAGTGTTAAACTATAGAGTTTCATACCATCTATTGTTGCAGTGCAGTTGGAACTCTATGGGCAATGCTTCTGAGGTTTTCCCTCAGCCCTGAGGATGGAAAGCTGAATGTCATTCAGCAAATCCCTTAGGTTCTCTACACTTTAGTTTGGCATCTATAGAAAAAGTAAGGGAAATCACAGACTAGATCAAATAAGTAATTTGTTAAGCCACATTCAGAATCAATTTGAACTAAATATCCAAGGAAAAAGGGAGGTTATTTAAAAATTGGGAAAATATCCAAATGGAGAAATCATTGTTTCAATAAAAAACAGAGAATCACAAATTGTAGCAAATACCTGCATTACTAGCTCTAGGAGGTAGAGGCAAGAAGATAATTAGCTTGATGATAGCCTACTTTTCATTGTCTCAAGAAAAAAAAAACAAAACAAAACAAACAAAACACTTGGGACAAGAACTGTCATATATTTGTGTTCTAACTTTTTTCAGTATTTTTAACCATTTTTTTTCTGAGTTACAAGCACAAAACCCATGATTTACATAATATATTAAAATACATATTTGAATATATATTATTTTTATTATTATTATTTTATTTACATAATTAAAATTTACACAATAAATTAAGCATATATATGTGACTATATGAACATTTTATTTTTCACATTGAAAATTGTATATGCTAGCTTCCTTTTGTTTCAATTTATTTGTACTTTGCAATAAAATTATTCATTTGTTGACCACAGTTAGATACTATTATTTGTTTCATCCGTTATTATGGTTGCCATCCAATAACTGTCCTTCTAAGCCATGTGAAATTGACAAAATTGTCAGGTTCTATTCAGTTTTAAAATACTTGTATGGACTTGGGTATCAAGGAATTATTAACATGTTTTCCCCATTTGATGAGGGTAAGACTGTAGACTCACTCTACTGAGTAGCTCTGACTCACCATCAAAATCTCAAGTGACCTTTGCCAAATGAAGACTAGGGGACAGGATATTCACAGATAACCCAGAGACATTAAAAGAGTGGATCTAGATCCATCTATTTGCCTGCAAACCTCATGATGTCATTGTTTTTCTCTGATGAGTAGTACTCCACTGTGTATATGTACCATATTTTCTTTATCCATTCTTCAGATGAAGGGCATCTAGGTTGTTTTCAGGTTCTGGCTATTATAAACAACGCTGATACGATCATCCTGAGTGAGGTAACCCAGACTCAGAAGGACAAACATGGTATGTACTCACTCATAGGAGGATACTAGATGTAAAACAAAGATGACTAGACTGCTACACAACTCCAGGGAGGCTACCTAGAAAACAGGACCCTAGGAAAGACACAGGGATCACCCAATGACATAGAAATGGATGAGATCTACATGAACAACCTGGACGACAGTGGGAGTAATGAAGGGCAAGACTTGAGGGAAAGAAAGCTTAGGGGAGCAGGAGATCCCAGCTGGATCAAGAACAGAAAGGGAGAACAAGGAATAACAGACCATGATAAATGAAGACCACAAGAGAACAGGAATAGGCAGAGTGCTGGAGAGGTCCCCAGAAATCCACAATGATGTATCCTCTGTAGACTGCTGGCAATGGTCCAGAGAAAGCCTGATCTGACCTAGTCTGGTGATCAGATGACTAAACACCCTAACAGTCGTCTGGGAACTCTCATCCAATAACTGATGGAAGTGGATGCAGAGATCCTCAGCTAGGACCCAGGTGGAACTCCAGGTGTCCAACTGTCGAGAAAGAGGAGGGACTGCAAGAGCGTGAATTGTTGAATCCAAGGTTGCAAAAAGCACAGGGACAAATATCCAAACAAATGGAAGCACATGAATTATGAACCAATGGCTGAGGAGCCCTCAGCTAGATCAGGCCCTCTGGATAACTGAGACAATTCAATAGCTTGATCTGTTTGGGAGGCACCCAGTCTGTGGGACCAGGACCTGCCCTTAGTGCATGAGCTGGCTGTTTGGAACCTTGGGCTTACATAGGGACACTTTGCTCAGTCTGGAAGGAGGTGACGGGACCTACTGAATCCACCAGTTTAAATGAATCCCCAGGGGTGTCTTGGTCCTGGAGGAGATGGGAATGGAGGGGAGGGGATGGGGGGAAGGTAGGGGTAGGGGAAGGAGGGGGGAGGACAGGGGAACCCATGGCTGATGTGTAAAATTAGGACACATAAAAATAATAAAATAAAAAAAATAAATAAATAAAAAATAAAAAATAAAAAATAAAGTAATCCAGAAGTGCAAAAAAAAAAAGTGGGTCTAGTTTATGTTCACTTTGATGGAATCAACTTTGAAATTGGATTTCTTTGCTGTGGCTACAGAACATAGAGGCCTATGAGGGAAATATTTTCTTATACAAAGTTAATAAGAATCTAATAGAATTTCATTTTCCTTTCTGGATGAGAAGGTTTTTTTCTAAGACTCAATTAGGGGAAAATATGAAATTACTCCTGTTTATTTTTTCCTATGTTCTTAAGAGAACCCTTCCTACTAATTGTATATAAGAGCTATGTGATAACTCATAAAGACTGTCCTTGATGTTTTTGTTTGTTTGTTTGTTGTGTGTGTGTGTGTGTGTGTGTGTGTGTGTGTGTGTGTATGATAAACACTCTGACCAAAAGCAACTTAGGGAAGAGATCAGTTTACAGTTAGTAATACATCATAGTCCATCATGAATGGAACTCAACTAAACAGAGCTCATCAAAAAGGTCATGAAGCAGAAGCCAGGAACTGAAGGAGAGGATATGGATGAATGCTGATTACTGACTTACTCCGCATGGATTGCTCAGCCTAATGTCTTATATCACTTAGGATCATCTGCCTGCGGTTGGCACTATTCACATTGGGCTGGGCCTTCTCACATCTTGATTATTATTATTCAAGACAATAATTGTCTAGAGGTCAATCAGATAGAAGCACTTTCCCTCTTCCTAGATGCCCCACAGCTTGTATCAAATAGACAAAAACAACCAGGGCAAGGACTTTCATCAGACTGTAATAATAGGCTAAATTTCATATTCTATTTCTGAGGCATAAATCATTTCCTTTATTCTTGTGTTTGAACAGAACTATTAGCTTTGTATCTGTGAGAGAGTTTTCTTTTTAAAAAAATTAAAAATGTGTATCTTTTGGTGTCTTTTTCTGTGTGTAAGCACACATGCATATGGGTGCCTATATGGACTTATAGGTAATAGTGAGCACCTCAGCACAGTTGCTATTTACTAAACTAAGGTCCTCTGGAAGAACAACAAGCACTCTTAATTGCTGAGCAATCTATCAACCCCTGGAGAAGTTTTTATACTCTCAAAATATGGTGCTAAAATCAGTTCACTGAGGGAACTGGTGAGATGTCTCAACAAATAAAAGTTCCTGCCATCAAGGAAAACAACTTGATATTTTCCCTGAACCAATATGGTAGGAGAGGACTAACTCCTACATGTTGTCCTCTACCATCTACCTGTGCTCCATGGAATGAACACACCTCCCCACCACACACACATATATATCAACACATAAATTAATAAATAAGTGTAAAAATATAATATCACTAAGGTATAACTGGCAAATGAAAAGTTATACACATTTAATTCATATAAAACAAATGAGTTGAAATTCACCTGTGGAATATCATTAGCCAACAACACCTCTTCCCTCTATCTGTATTGCAGACCCTCCTCCATTCCTAAGTTTTCTTAAACCATATTTCATATGACAATTATTTTAATATCTACCACTTTTAGATTTTTCATGGTAAATATACAATATGCCTTCCTAGTATGTTTATTTATTTTTGTGCCTCCACAGAGAAAATTCAGTAAACCACTGAAAGACAGCTTCTAACTTCTACATTTAACATTCATAAAAAGACAGGTATTTCTAAGAAAAATTGAAGAAAGAGGAGCAAAAGCATAGTTTTTCTATTCCTAGAGAATGGTTGCATACATCTCCTCATTACTCCTTCCAGGGTTTCTGTAATATAGCACTTGTGGTTATTGCCTTCCAGATTGACAGTTTTGAGCATTTTCCCATCAAGCACCACATTTTGTATTACTATTGTCACCCTTGACAGAGAAGATATTTTGTTGTGGCTTCTGAAAGCATGAAAATTCTGCATGAGTCTTCCCTTTATATCGCAGCACTGACCCATCCTTTGCATATTGCTCCCTAGGGAGGACACACCCTGGCTAATCTTCTATAAAAGCTCAGTCATCATCTTGCAGTGACTTACCAGTCTCCTTGGGCTTCCTCCTCGAAATGAAGTTGCCTGTTCTGCTGTTAGTGCCATTGTTCTGGATGCCCGGAGAGGACAGAGGAAAGTGAGAAAGGAGGATGGGTATGGAGAGTGAGCCCAGCGTTCTACTGATAATCATTATGCTGTCCGTGTATGAGAAGATGTGTCTTAATGTCCAGGATGGGGCCTGCAGAGTTTACATCTGTGAGAGGAGGTTTCAGATTAGAAAGAACCTGTTCTATAATGAAGAGTGTGACACAGATGGAATGGAATGGTCTAAGTAATTCTTAGGATTTCAGTTCAATTGTTTGTCAAGAAGAGAAGTTTAATGTATGAACAATTGTATGTAAAGTAAATATCTTAGTTGAAATAAATATCAAAAAAGAATCCAAAAAGTGATTATGAAGTGTATCTTGAACTTTATACTTCTCTGTCTTTATTTCAGCTTCCAGAGGTGATGTTATGATGACCCAAATGCCAACCTCTCTGCCTGTTAGCCTTGGAGATCAAACCTCCATTTCTTGCAGGTCTAGTCAGAGCCTCCTACTAAGTAGTGGACACACATATTTGCATTGGTACCTGCAGAAGCCAGGCCAGTTTCCACAGATCCTGGTATACAAGGTTTCCAACAGATTTTCTGGGATTTCAGACAGGTTCATTGGCAGTGGGTCTGGCACAGATTTCACACTCAAGATCAGCAGAGTGGAGCCTGAGGATGTAGGAGTTTATTACTGCCTCCAAACTTCACATTATCCTCCCACAGTGATGCAGACTCTAACAAAAACATGCTTGCTTTGGGTGCCCCAGCTGCCACATATGTTACTCATCTGTGTTAGAGAGAAGCTCTGAAGATCTCCAGAGTATTAGTTGCAGCTGAGAGCCTTGGGGCATGGGCTCCTTGGTATTAACACCTCACTGGTCATCCATTTCTGGCCTCATCAGCTGCAATAACAATGATACTGTGTCTGCCTCAAGAGACTGGTGAACAGGTGACCTCTCAACAGGAGAAATTATGGGATAAAGAATGAGTGAAAACCCATTCTTATACAACAGGCCTTGTCTGCCTTCATCATTCACAATTATTCAGTAGACAGGAAAGTGGAACATATTCCTTTGTTAAACTGTTTCCTTTATTATATAATTAACTTCATTTGCCACATTTTATGCTTTTTATTTAATTCCATTTTATTAGTATGAATATTGCATATCCTACTCCATTTTGCTTTATATTTGTATAAGTATGTTCATTGGCTGGCTCCCTAATTTCAGACTGTATTTTACTCATGAAGTGTTTCTTCTCTGATAAAAAAAATAGTTTTTTTTAAAAATTTCCATCCTGTGGTGATATTTTATTTGTATGTTAATAAATAGTTTGCTTGGAGATCAGAGGACACAGCAAGCCATTAAAACAAAAGTCAGGCAGTGTTAGCACACACCCTTAATCTGATCACTTGGCAGGCAGGGTCTCTGTGTGTTCAAGGACACACTAGGGAATAGCCAAGTGTGGTGACACATGCCTTTGATCCCAGAACCAAACATAGAGACCTGGAACTCTGTACAGACAGGCAGTAACAAGGAAGTGAGATAGCTGGTCTAAGAGCCAATGAGAGGGCAGAACAGCCAGGCAATAAAGTCACAGGTTAGACAGGAAGTAGCCCTTTTGGCAGCTATAGAGCTGTAGAGGTAAGATTTGTTACTATCACTATTTCCCTGAAGTCTAAGATTTTCACCCATGTTTTTGGCTCTATGTTTATTATTTAATAAGACTGTTTAGAAATTCCTCTACACCATCCAGATGTTGTTGCTATTTTGACTCCATGCTTTATTCCAAATTACATATTCAGTTATCAATGGGTGAGAACATATCCATGCTAGCAATTTTCAGTTGTTTTGTATATTTTTCTTCTTATGTTCTTATTTGTTTGTGGTTTGGGGTTTTTATGTATTGATAATATTCTAATTTTTCACCTATATTTGTGTAAATTTGGTGAATTTAATGCAAAGCTGCTTTTAGGTTAAATTATTTTTCTTTTGTTTCTAGACAGCTTTTCATTTCCTTTCATTTTTGAAGTTTTCTAGTAATTGCATTTTTTTTTTTCTGGAAAGGAACTTTTTAGTGTTGTTTCTTGTTAGAACTTTGGCTGTTTCACCCAATTCTATCCTATCTGTTATATTCAGGGAGTTTGTTCTGGAAAGAATAAGTGGGGATATAGGAATGATAGGACAAAGGGTAGATTATTGAATCTATTTTTAAACTAAAAATTAACTATTAATCTTAAATATTTTACATTGGTATGGATTTTTGTATATTGACACAAATTTAAAGTTATTTTTGTGAGAACATACTGTAGATATATTTCTACTCTTGCTTAAGGTATTGTGCCTATGCAGCTCATTTAAAAATGTAAAGTGGTAGTCCTTGAAAGCTATTTAGGAAAATAAAAAAATGCAGGTTAGTAGTCATCTATAACAACCAAACATATAGTCCTATTAGAGATGATCTCAAGATCAAACAGATATATTTTAAATAAAGAGAGCTAGATCTATTCAAACACTTCAGAGATCTACAGCTATGGGATTTAAGATTTTTTAAAATAACATAGGCCTTTCATGACAGTGAGACATGTATGCTCCTGGCAGCAACAATTTATTTCACAAAAAGATGATAGACATTGAAGAACCTCCATGTGCAGTTTGCTTTCATTGTGTCAATGTTAGCCAATGGCCAAAAACTGTCCTTGCCTCGACTGCTGACAAAATACTGCTCAAATTGAACAAGCAGGACAGAAAATAAGGCAATTGCCAAACTGTACCAAAACATGGTAGGATAGTCCTTAAAACATTACTGCTTCACAGAAAAGTCTGTCAGATATTCTAGGGTTATAGGTCAAAGAAGGATGCCTTAACCTTATACAGGAAGCTTGCATGACTGTCCAGGCACCCAGATATCTCTGCCATTTCTACAGTTTTAGGAGTTGTTTGCTCTGCACTTTCTGTTTACTCAGGTAATATTTTATCCTTCCAAGGTCTGTTATCGGGTTGAAGACTAGATAGTTATAGTTAAAGTTTTCCTTGTTAATAATTTCAAAAGGGAACTCATAAAGAGAGATATAAAATGTATATGGTTGAGAGATATAAAACCTTAAGTTATCTAAGAAAATGGTTTAAGAGCAAAAAAGATATTTCTAGATTTGATAGAAAGTGAATAGGCCCAAAACTTTGAACTCACCAAGATAGGATAGATAACAGAGTATTTTCTCTGAATTTGCCAACTACAAATGGGCTAAACTTTGTGAATATAATTCCTCCTTAATAATTGTTCTTACCATCTACAACTTTGTGTGTTAGAGTTAAAACATTTCATTTTTTTTTAGACAAAAGTGGGAAATATTGTGGAATATTTGTTTGCATTGATGCTCTAAATTTATCAATAGAGTTTATCTTAAATCTGAGAGCAGACTCAGCAATTGGCTGACCAGAATTAATCATAGAGGTTTGCGAGGACTCAAGATAGATACAGAGAGACAGAGGAAGTAGCAGGGAATGGCTTGGAAAGATACATGGGCCCTTCTGGATCAGAGAAGGTGAGAGAGAGAAGGTTACTGATACTTCTCCACTGCTTCTGTGATCAACCAGGTTTTCAACCTGGTATTTGACTATTGAGGTTGTATTAATAACAGAACACTCTTTCACTTTCTGGAATTGCCTTTATGAATGATAGACAAATATGTAAGGCTAGCAATAAATCCATGTTACAATCCATGTAGAAAACCATTCCACTCACAGGACAGCAGAGCCAGTCTGTCCTCTGAGTCCTAGAGAGAAACAAATTTTCTTCAAGGAAACTCCACAGTACCCTGATATGGTGCAGAACATGGGTCCAGAGGCTGACATAGGGTCCTTTCCTGAGGTGAGACTTTTGTGAAACTGTGCACGCATTATATAGGTCATGTTTATTTGCATGCAAACATAGAAGATCACCCTGTTTTGATGACTTTTTAATTGGCTAGTCACACCCTGTGCAATAGTCAGTCTCAATCAGGACACAACAGAAACTTTAGGGCTTCTACTCATCTCCTGGTGCTGTTCCTGCTCTGGATCCTGGGTATGCAGAATCAGTGCTTATCTCAGTGTGGTCATTGTTGACTTTCTTGTAGGGAAATTCCTATAAAATGACTTTTCAAGGCAGCTTTATAGTTCTTTCTTGTGTGCCTGACACCAAGTCACAGGTTCCAGGTGACCCAGTCAGTCTCCACATTAGGCTGCTTCACCAAGAGACACAGTCACCATAAAGTGTCAAGCTAGTTAAAACATTGGCAGGGCATTAGCCTGATATCAGCAGAAACCATGGAACTCTCCAAAGCTCCTGATTCATGTTACAATCTCCTTGAATTCTGGGTTAGGTTCAGTGGCAGTGGTCTGGTCAAGATATTACTCTCACCATTAGCACTGTGGAACCATAAGACATTGTAACATATTACTGTAAAAAGTACAACAGTTTCCCACCAACAGTGGAATAATTCATAACATAAACCATTCAGCAAATCAGAAGTGTGAGCTGGGCTGCCACAGAAGCTCCTCCTGGTACTTTTATCTGCTGGGATCATTATTCAGATGAAGTTGAACTCTGAATTGCACTGAGTGGCTTTGGAATAAGTGACTAGGAATGTTCCTCATCTCCTTCTGCCCTAGAAGCAAAGCTATAACAATCTAAATCCAGATTTAGTAAAGATATAGTTCAGTACTCATGATTTATATGGATCATGGCATCTATTTGGATACAGACAGCAAAGAAAAAAAATAAAGTGAGACTCAAAAAAGAAAGGAAGAAAGAAGAGGAGGAGGAAAAGGAATGAGAGTCTATAACAAAGCTTCCTGAAAAGATTTTTATTGGCACATACAGATTACCTGTATGTTCATGTGAGGGACTGGGATTTAGACAGATCCCCGATAGACAGAAAAAAAGAATGGTGACTAATAGACAATAAAGATGACAGACTTAATGACGATAGAGACAGTGAAATTCTAGTCCCCTTCACATGTGCCTGATGTAACTTTAGACAAAGGCCTAAAGTGGTGGGAAGCTTTCTCTTTTGCCATCAGACCTCCTGATTGTCCTTCAAGTTAAAGGCTGGATCATGACACATTGACTCTGAAGTTCTGGGCCTATCTGCCTCCCTGTCTTTGTTCAAGCTGACTAATCCTAAATTAGGGAATAAAAAAACCCTCCAAATTAGTTAAAACTTCTGGCCCTCAAGAAGATACCAGGATACAAATTCAGGTAATCTGACTTAGAAATTGATGACTTTAATCACTAAGTTTTCTTGTCAGCTGCCAAATACATATATCATTTTTGTAATTTATTTTTTTATTAGTAGTAGTGTATTATTGTGTTTTTTTAGTGGTTGAGTAGTCTGATCAGTATTTTGTATACATATAGTGGGGAAACTTGTTAAATGTTGTTTTCATCAAAATCTCACTTGTAGCAGTATACCAACAGGCAGATGTTGGGGTGGAAGCCTGCTAGTTTAGAGAGAGAGAGAAAGTACCAAACTGTGCTTCCTCTTCCTTCAATATCCAAAAAT
This sequence comes from Onychomys torridus, assembly GCF_903995425.1. Lineage (NCBI taxonomy): Eukaryota > Metazoa > Chordata > Mammalia > Rodentia > Cricetidae > Onychomys > Onychomys torridus. The sequence continues at coordinate 129,601,420 of NC_050445.1, forward strand.
AAATGAGTTTCCTCCTGTCCACCTCAAACAAAATTTCTTGAACTGAATATCCCTGCCTTCTACTTCCTGTGTATTTCTCTCAGTCTTCCTGATTCTCTCTTAATCTCTATGCTTATTTCTTGTAAACAGGTTGCTTGCTCTGGCTTTTGACCAATGGTTGATTTTATTTAATCCTATTTATAATATTGAAGCAGAAAGCTTTTGGATTAAAGGTGTGTGATAGGATTGAACCACACCACAACTAGAAGCAGGTTATTTTTTCCAGGAAAAAACACAATCTTGGTGTTCACAGTGTGATCAAATATCCTGCAGCAGTTAAAATTCCCTATTGAGGCAGAAAGATTATAAGTGCCAGAGGTGATGGGTGACTCCAAAGAAACAGCATCATCCAGTCTCAACAGGGCTGATACAAATATGAATTCACAATGACTGGAATAGAACATACAAACCTGCACAACTTCGAACCAGACAAACTTCTACCAGAGATAAGGGGAAGTGGACAGTAAGTCCTGTCCCTAACTAAAAAGCTGTAGCAATTTATACCTGCTGACAAAGGAAAAACAATATTTTCTCCATTGTAGTGTCATAGTCTCCTCTGTACCATCACAATGGTATATTGAAAAAAATTACATTTCATAAACAATTATTACTTACTTTTAAGACCAAATCAAAACACACAAAACAAAAATATAAACAAAAAAAATGAAAATAAAAAAAAAATCTTCTGCTTCACCCCACCCTTCTTTCTTCCACATTCTCTTACTTTCTTCCTTCTCTGGTATGGAGGAGGTACAATACTGGGTTCTGCTGTCCTCAGGCATCAAAGGAGGAGAATTCTGTCCATCTTGGTTTTCACATTTCAGGATAAACTTCATTATACTTGCTCAAAAGCAAAAACCTAGTGTCTAAATGTTTAGGGTTGTATTAGTCACAGCATGCTGAAATAAAATGGCTGTTATGTGAATTTCAAAGTTGGAGTTGAAAAAGGACAAGATAAGGAAGTAAACTGGAGACAGAACAGAAACATGTGACATATTCAGTAGAACTAGAATGAATAAATCGTAACACAAAACTGGATATATCCCAAGGAAAATAAAGCGTGGGATGTGCATGTTGGAAGTCAATTGTTCACACACCGAGTCTAAGACACACATTGGATTGCTGAAGCAGGTGAGTCAGTGATGAGTGATGAACCAGACGTAAACTGAGGTGTATTTCCAGTGGAGAATGCCAGAACTGCACATTGTTTACTCTTGTAACTGTAAGCTCAGGGACAGGTGACACATGACACATGACACATAACTTTGACTCTGAAGTGACTGTGGTGGCAAAAACCTTCACCTTCAGCCTCTAGCCGCTCACTGATTTCCTCAGAGGAACTTTCACAATGTCCATTTACAACATGTACGTTCTATAGGTGTACTATATTTTACCTTTAATACTGTAATATACTCTGTATCAATTGATTGTTTAGATATGCTCAAATCTATAGTTATCAACATTATGTTATTACCAAGTCCAATAGCCAATATTTTGGCCATATGACCAAAACCTCGGGTGGGTAGTCTGCTTCATATTCTAAACTTATATAAGTTTCTTCTGTGATTTACACAATTACAAAATTATCTCATGATTCATTAGACACAATTCATAATTATTATTAAGCAAGGTATGAATGTATACTGATATTTCTAGGATTCATTATATAATCTATTATAGAATTTTTTATCTCTTCTTTGCCGATATTGAATAATGCTGATGTAAACATTAGTGTGCAAACTTTCACACTGCTTTCAAACTTCACTTCTCCTGAATATATACCTTGGGGTGGATCTAGTCATATAGGTGGTGGACATAGCCTGGGATTCTATGAGCCCTACATCATATCTATGCCCACTAACAATTCAATGATTTATGATTTCTCCACAGCTACAATGTTTGTCATTTTTCTGTTATTTTCCTATTAATTACTATGAAGTAATAATTTCATTATGATACTGATTTTGAATCCCTTATATATTGAATACCAATCTGTTGAGGAATTAGAATGAAAATGGAGCTTTTTTTTTCTTTTGTATGTTGGCAGAAGCAACCTCCAGCACAGTCATGTCTGTTTGTGTTTCATATTTTATTTCAGCTACAGTTGTGAAGTTGTGAATAGCCAGTCTCTACTCTCTGTCTATTGCTCCAGGGGATATGGGTGCCATCCTCTTCAGACAAGTCAAGGCATAAGCTGTCACTGGTACAAGCAGAAACTGGATCAGGCTCCAATTTTGTGTACAGTCTTTCTCTGAAATCCTCTCATGGCCAGTGAAAGGAAAACCACTGAAGATTTCATGTTTAGTTTAAGCATCCTGGAGCCTAAATATGCTTCAATTCATTACTGTCATGGAATCTCTAGTATTTCTCACAACATGATATAGCCCTGAACAAAATCTAACTCAACTTGCTAAAAAAATAAACCAGAAAATGTAGTTGAAAAATTTCCTGTGTCCTATCTGGTCCTACCACAGCCCCTTATAAAATAATTACTCATAGGCTTGTATTAATTACCAACTGTATGGCCTATGGAGGCTTGCTATCTAGCCCTTTCATCTTAAATTAATCCATTTTTATTAATCTATGTTTTGCCACGTTGCCATTAATAGTGTGCTGGCATCTTGTTCCTTGGGTGGCTTGCTCAAATCTCCTAGACTCTCCTCTCCCCCTAGTTCTAAAATTTACTTCCTAACCTTATTCTGTCTTATCATTGGCCAAACAGCTTTATCAACCAGTCAGAGCAACACACATTCACAGCATACAGAAAGACATCCTACAGAACTTCCCCTTTTCTATTTAATCAAGAAGGAAGGTTTTAACTTTAGCATAGCAAAATTACATATAACAAACAGTTATCAAGCAAAAATTATAGTTACACTATCTAGTCCATTAGCATTTGGCAAAATTAAAAAAAATCTATCATATATCCTATTTTTTTGAGTCTAAAGTGTCATAACTAATTTATTTTTATCATAACTAAATAAAATTATAATTATAATTATCTAGTCTTCAAGTCCATCAACGACTCAACAAGAATACAATATTACCTAAGTAAAAAGAAAGTGCATTGCAAACAATTTGCACAATTCTAGAAATGACAGAGACATTTGGCTGCCTGGAGAGTTACCTGAACTTCCTCTACAACATTGGGACTTCCATCTTAAACCTACAGGCCTATAGTTTCTCAATTGTTTCTCCATGTGTCCTATAAAATATCTGGCAGTCTCCTCTGTGAAGCTGAAACCTGAAGGACCATCTTGTCTTGTTTTGGCAAAATCCATTGGTCATTTTCCTATCAGTCCTGTATGTCTAGTTTATATAACATTCTGTCAAGCAATCCAGGCAAGAGCAGTTTCTTGCCCAAATGACTAACTTTTGCCATAAAGAAAGCAAATTCTGCTAGGCGGTGGTGGCACATGCCTGTAATCCCCACACTCGGGAGGCAGAGGCATGTGGATCTCTGTGAGTTCGAGGCCAGCCTGGTCTCCAAAGCTAGTCCAGGACACACTCCAAAGCTACAAAGAAAACCTGTCTCGAAAAACCAAAAAAAAAAAAAAAAAAAAAAAAGAAAGAAAAGAAAACAAACTCCATATGGAGTTTCTTCAAAGTTCCTTATCTTCTCTAAAGTAAATTGGTGCAGCAGGAGCAGACTTGTCTTAATGTACGGAAGAGTCAAAGTTCTTAAAACATTTTAAATGCCATATTCTGTAGATCTTTGAAGGGATTGAAAATTACCTATCTAATTGAAATATATCTATATATACCTAGAAAGCTTAACTAACATGACTATAAGTTTGATTATCATAGATGATTAATTATTAATTTTATTTCTTAATTATACATTGTATTTTTTTCAGAGCTGAGGACCAAACCCAGGGCCTTGTGCTTGCTAGACAAGTGCTCTACCACGGAGCTAAATCCCCTACATTACAATTTTAAATGAGTTTCATAAATAGAATACTTTAAAGAAGAGTAGAAATGTTTATACAGTATAACAAAATTAACTTTAAATTTGTATCAATAAACCAACATCCATAATAATTTAAAATAAGTAAGATAAATATTTTTTATTAAAGTAGATTCAATAATCTACTCTTTTATCCTATCATTTCTATATCATACCCTCCTTTCTTCTTTTAGAAGGAGATTGACTATGAACGACAATTTGTAACCAACCCCTAAACAAAGACAAGCATCCATAATCCACTTTTTTGGAAGGAATGTGGGTGTAGTCCTCTAGGCTACTTCCTGCTCATTGGGGGCACTGTTAATCTAATGAGGATCCTGAGAAAATTCAAAATAATGGTCAAGTCCTAGGAAGATTGTCCATAACTTTTGCTGATAGATACCATCTGTCAAAGTTCAGAAGATCTCACTTGATCAAATTTGATCCATCTTAACCTGGAACAAACCCACAGCCTCTTGCTTTCTATGGAAACAAAAGCAGAGCCCCCTTTCCAAAGCAACATATCCTTAGACACAAATTTTGAAGTCAATATACCTTTAATATATGTAAAGATAGATAGATAGATATAGATATACAGATGTAGATAATGATATATAGATATATAGTTTTAACTCAGCAGCCTTTACAATCAAATGTCTCTCTCCAGTTAAAAATCCCAAAGATAACATAATCCAGACTCTCTGTGTAATTTTCATCTTTACATGGCTTATTATGTTTTTATATATCATTTTATTTTTTAAGACTTTATTTTTATGACTATGTCCTTTGTCTCTTCTCACTCAAGACTATGTGTCTTTTTACACACAATGTAAACCATTTAGAGTTTTATTCCATCTGAATTTGTCTTATTGTGAATATAATCCTTCTGTGACAAGGAGACATTTTAAATTGTCTGGGAAGCAGTGGGTCTATGCCTCCATCCAAAAGTGTATAGCCCAGAAACCTTTTCATGTGTTGGTTTGTACTAGCAAAAGCTAAATTCACCATGCAGTGTGCTGCACAGCTTGGAGATACCTCTGTGTACTGCAGCAAGAATGCACCCTGCTGTAGGTCAAGGCTACACATCTCCAATCTTTCAAACTGTGGCTCAAGCCCCCATGCTGAGTCATCTCTGTGTCATGGCTAGCCTGAGAGACACAACTAGGAAGCTGATCCATTTTAGAACCCTTTACTAAACCTTTCTCAGGTTTTGGGAGGAAATTCTTGCTACTACGTTGAACGCCAAAATGTAAATAGAAGTTCCTTTTCCTGTGTCCTGTCTAGCACTGTGGTCCCACAGTCACTTATAAAATAATCATTCAGAGGCTTATATTAATTACCAACTATATCACCTGTGGCAGTCTTCTTGCTAGCTAGCTCTTTCATCTTAAATTAACCCATTTCTATTAATCTATGTTTTTGCCATGTGGCCATGGCGTTACTGGTGTAGTGGCATCATGTTGCTCCTTGGGTGGCTTGCTTGTATCTCCTTGACTCTCCTTTCTTCTCTTCTCTCCCTAGTTCAATTGTACTGCCTAACCTCATTCTGCCTCACCATTGATCAAACAGTTTTATCAACCAATCAGAGCAACTCGTATTCACAGCATACAGAAAGATATCCCACAATACGAAAATTCCATGTTCTTCTAATTTTTGAATGTGCACACAGAGCCATGATCTGAGCAATATGGTGTTGTCTGGATCACCCCTGACAGGTTACCTGGAACTGAAAACCAAGTCATTGTTTCATATCTTAGTTTCAACTTTAACCAATTTGATTTTATTTGGATATATTTTGAAAATAAATATATTTATTCCTTCCACAGTTTTATACATTGTGTCCTTTCCAGAGCCATTATCTAGAAATTTTCTAAAAGGCCTTTGTGGTAGTGTATCTCATATGGAAATGATATAGTTGCAATAGACATATACAACATTATTTTATAGTCAGTAGTGTCATTCTTACTTAGCAAGTTCAATGAAAGTCTAGGGAGTAGTATAGGACTTTAGGACTAAGGATAGTTAAATCAAGAAACTTTTATTGGCAAATGAGAGACTCTTGCCCAAAGATTGAGAAAGAAGATCACTAATTAGTGACTATGGATTTGAGAGATGAGAACCTCTTGTTTTATGTGATAATTTACATATGAAGTGTGATAGAACAACCTGCCCCTAAAACTGAGCATCTTCCATTGATCAATTATCAGGGCCCAGTGTTGGGATCCAGCCCCAACCTATCAAAGTGTCTCTTGAAGTGGGGAAATGTAGAGAGCTGTGTGTAGCTGCACCTTAAAGATGGCGCTGGCTTCCACCCTCCGCCCTCATGACAGCGAGTGCTGGAAGTGGTAAACAAATCCTTATTTGGCTGTAGCTGGAATCGAGTGTTGTTTGCATTTGCATGGACCAATGGACAGCGCCCACGTGGCTGCTCAGGGTTGGCAGCCCATGCCTACTTAAGGGCTGGGAGAAGCTCGCCAAAAGAGAGACATCTCTTATAACAAGGTCCTAAATAAACTGCTTAAAAAAGAGCTCCGGTGTTGCGTCATCCTTGCTGATCGAGGATGGCAGGACAGGGAAAGAGGAATTGAGAAATAATAGGAAGAAATACAGACATAGACAGAGAGAAATATGGAATAGCTCCAGGAGGGTCTTGGGTCAATATTCATTAGCCTCAGTGTATTTCTAATGGGATTTTTATACACTAGAAAGAAGAGAGGAAAATGACCCCCACATTTCAAGATCAAAGCACATGTTACAGCAAAGTGTAGACCATTCAAACCAACTGGTATCCATGTCATGTGGCAAAGTAGCTTGTGATTAGGGCTTGAAATATAAGACACTGGATAACCATGCCTTTGCACCCTACTATGCAGCTTTGAGGAAAAACATAAACTCTGATTCTCAAGCCTGGAAACAAACCACAAGCTGGAATCTTTGGCTCCCACAATCCCCAAGTTGTTAGAATGTGTTCTCCCTCATCTCCCAGAGATATAAAACTGCATTTTGTGATCTTTCCTTTTAACTCAGAATTCCAATATGTCAGGAACATTATACTTTTAAGGGTTTTAAGAGAACAAAAAAGGGTTTTTCCTTCATGTTCTTGAGTACTTATTTATGCAATTGTAATTCCTAAGCTTCATCTGAGCATTGGGCCTAGATATTTGTATTAGAGTTGATGCCATCTACTTACAGATGTTACCATATTTGTACATGAAAAGTTACAAACAGTTCTCAACTGCATTTGTTCCTTTGTTTATTTAAATACATTTTTTGTATCAAGGTGAATAAACATGTTTATGAAATGACACTGTATTAATGGCCACAGGAAAAACTCCCAGAGAATTTTTTTCGTAGAATAGTTTCAAGTGTGAGAAATTTACTTAGAAAAAATTCCAGTTCATTATCTTGTTTATTCACTCATTTTTGAAGAAGGAGGGAGCAAAATGACAGTTGTATCCTCCTCAGTACATTCATAGTCTATCTTCAAGTGCTTTACTCTTCCCCAATGCCCCCATGCCCATTTAAAAGATTAAGTAAAAATTAATTGTAATTATTGGTCCTGATATCTGATGGCAGCTCAAACCTACTCCTTTCATTGCCTACTAAGGACTAACTCACCCATTGTCTCCATGAATTTTCACCACTTTGGAGATTTTCCTTCCTCCTTTGTTATATGAAAAACCTTCACTATTGAAAAACCTTCACTATTGGACATTCTGCACAGGAAAATCTTTATCTTATTCAAAGCTATTTTATTTCTTTTGTAAACTTCTTTTACATTTTCCAGTTATAACAATGATATGGCATAAGTTAAATGAAATGCAGTATTTTTGTATTAAGATGTGGATAGATAGAGACTAAATTGGAGGTATCCATTGAAGAGGGACCTGCCCCTAAAATGAGGAAGCCCCATGGAAGAGGGAGAGGGAAGATTGCAGAAGTCAGAGGGGATGGAGGGCATTAAGAGAACATGGTTCACTTAATCAACTAAGCAGGGCTCTCATGGGCTAATAGAGACTGAAAATTCAAGTCTGGGGTGTCGTGACCACCTCGACCAGCAAGGATGATGCAACACCGGAGCTTTTCTTTTAGCAGTTTATTCAGGACCTTGTTAGTAGTGATGTCTCCCGCCGGGCAAGCCTCTCCCAGCACTTAAGTAGGTCTGGGCTACCAACCCCAGACAGCCACGTGGGCACTATCCATAGGTCCACGCATATGCCAGCAGCACACGAATCCAGCCATAGCCAAATAAGGAGCTGTTTACCACAAAGAGTACTTGCTGTCGGGAAGGCAGAGGGTGGAAGCCGGTGCCATCTTTAAGGTGCAGCTACACGCAGCTCTCTATACTGGGGCATGCATAGGTCTGTACCAGGTCCTCTGCATATATGTTACAGATGTCAGCTTAGTGTTTTTGTAGGCCTCCTAACTGTTGGAGCAGATGTATCTCTATCTCTTTTTCCTATGCTTAAGACTATTTTCCTCCTTTTGGGATTCTTTGTCCAGCCTTGATATGACGGCTTTCACCTTGTCTTACTGTACCTTGTTTTGTCTTACTTGGATGTTGTCTCTTAAGGATCTGTTCTTTTCTGAAGAGGAAAAGGAGAGGGATTAGATCTGGGAGACAGGGAATGCGCGGGAGCTAGAAGGAGTGGAGAAAGAGGAAACGATGGTTGAAATGTATAGTATGAGATACGAATCTATTGTCAATAAAAAATGTCTCCTGGCTGTGTAATATGCATGTGTGGAAGATTGTTGGTGATTAAAGACATGACGGCTAGAGCCTGGCTCTCAGTCTCCTGTTGTCAACACTATGAATGCTCACTTATCTCTGTATTGACTGCTGCCCCTTGCAAAAAGTAGCTTCTCTGATCAGGGTTGTCAACAATCAAAGTCTGGATATAAATGTAAGTTTTCAAAAAGCAATTTGCCAGCACAACCATTTAGTCACAGCTGCTGTTCAACATCAAGGAAACCACAATTTAGGCATAGATTTAAGACGTGCTCTCCAGCTTTCATCCCTTTTTGAGAATCTCCTGGTAGTTGAATGATGTTGGGGAGGGAGATTCATTATTTTTTAGGGTGTGGCGACTGGTAGGTTTCCCATGATCCAGTGTTGAGGCCTACTCCCATGACCATATGGAAGATAACTTAATTGGACTTAATGGGTTATTAAGAAACAACAAAACAAAAAGAGAAAATATAATGTGAGGATGGTGAGGTATTAGAAAACCACATGGAGGTAGAAAATGGGGGAGAGACCTGGGTGGTGGTGGAGGCGGCACATGCCTCTAATCCCAGTACTGGGGAGGCAGAGGCAGGCAGATCTCTGTGAATTTGAGGCCAGTCTGGGCTACAGAGTGAGTTACAGGAAAGGCACAAAGCTACACAGAGAAACTCTGTTTTGGAAAAAAAAGAAAGAAAAGAAAATGGGGGAGAGATATGATTGTATTTTATTATACACATGTTTGAAATTATCAAAGAAAAAATAAGATTCCAGACCAGACTGAAAATAGCAAGTAAAAGCTCACTGACCCATGTGTGATGTGTCCTCTTTCCATTCCTCAAAGTTTCCAATATGTGATGAAACTTGTTTTCTACAGCAATTTAGAGGCATACACTCTTGCCTGTTTTAATAATAAACATATAATTTACAATTATACAGATTTCTAAAAGACAACACTACATAGATTTGAACACATATTCTTAAACTAAGCTCTCAGTACCTGAATCTCAGAAAATTTGTACCAAATTCTCAAGATCTAATATGGACCAAACAGTATTCAAATCATCAAGATGAATTAGCTCATAGATTATTGTGTTTGTCTATTTCAGTCCTGTAACTAAATGCTAGAAATTCTGTTCATCTAACCAAGATTTGACTAAGTAACAAATTCTATTGAGAATTACATGTGTGTTTTCATAACTTCATTCTTTTTTTTTCCTTCTTTCATGTTTGAAAATAGCTGTGGTAAATGGCCATGAGAGAGTCCTTTGTCATGTAGAAATGAAGATTACTTGTCTCTTTAGTTTTCTTTATCAGGTTCTGACAAAACTAACACAAACATGCAAAATCAGATAGGCGTGGACAGGAAGATGCTGTGCTGAAAACATTAGTAAAAACAAAGAATGCTGAAAAGATGGCTTTGGTACTTCCGTGCTATCTTGGGCATTTAGACCATGTATGTTTCCATTCCCACAGACCCAAGCTTTCACAGTGGAGTCCATCTGTCCCCTGCTATGGGCAACAGAGAAGGTATTCATTTTTCTGCAAACATAGGAGACATCTTTGGTCTCTTCTTCTTCTTTTTTTTTTTTTTTTTTTTTTTCTGGAACTCACTCTGTAGCCCAGGCTGGCCTTGAACTCACAGAGATCCTCCTGCCTCTGCCTCCCAAGTGCTGGGATTAAAGGTATGTGCCACCACAGCCTGTCCTGTCTCTTCACTCTTAAGAGTGGTCCTTTCTGTGCCTTGGTTCTTTTTACACAGCTGTAGTAACCTCATGATTTGCATATTTATTGCTCCTTAGGGAGGACCTCTCCTTTGAGGTTTAGGACAAAAGCTAGCCCTTCTTTCTGCCTTGGTTATTCGGGACTCTTCAAACCAAGTTCTCAGAATGAGGTGGGCTTCTCAGCTCCTGGGACTGCTTGTGTTCTGGATCTCTGGTAAGGAGAAAGAAAGATGAAGAAGGAGACTGTAGGGGGAATGGGGATTTCAGGGCCCCCACTAATGCAGATGCATGTTCTGTACATGTGAGAGATTGCCAGGTTTATTCTCCAGGAATGTGCTTGTGAAGTTTAGTGGGTGAACAGAGGAGGACCTGTGCTCTTGTGGCAATTCTGCCAAGTACCAATGAAGATGGTGTGGGTGAATTCTAAGGAGTCTCTATGCTCTCTCTACAGAGGTATTTCATGTTAAAATTTTTAGAATATAAATAAAAGTTTAAAAACACAGTAAATAGAAAATACAGGAAGGAAAAATTATTTTATAGAATTTTTTTGTTTGTATATAACCTTTCATTTCTGTTATTTCAGGAGCAAGTGGGGGTAATGTGATGACCCAGCCTGCACTCTCCAATCCTGTTACTCTTGGAGAGTCAGCTTCCATCTCCTGCAGGTCTAGTAAGAGTCTCCTATATAGTGATGGCAAAACTTACTTGAATTGGTACCTGCAGAGACCAGGCCAGTCTCCTCAGCTCCTGATCTATTGGATGTCTACTCTTGCCTCAGGAGTCCCAAACAGGTTCAGTGGCAGTGGGTCAGGAACAGACTTCGCTCTAAAGATCAGTAGAGTGGAGCCTGAGGATGTGGGTGTTTATTACTGTCAGCAAGCTCTAGAGTATCCTCCCACAGTGACACAGCCTTATACAAAAACCTCCCTGCTTGAAGAGATGAAGCTGTCTCATAAGTTCCTTGTTTTGGGTACAACATGGTGCAGGCAACGTGGATGAAGATATACTTAAGAGACACTTGTTTTCCCCTAATTTTCAGCTACTGCAACAATTAACCCCGGGAGAGGGGGTTTCAGGAGAATGCATGCTGGGAGAAGGAGTGGAAGCAGCTTGGATGCTAAAAGTGCAATCAGTTAGGGACAATAGCAGACAGGACTACATCTTGAGCAGAACCTTTTAGTATGCATAGTTTTTTTTCTTCCAGTTTATAACCTTTAATCTCATTTCAGGACTTCACAAGACTCACATAGTTCAATGGGTATAATTGTCCCACTATTTTTGTGTGTGTTTGTTTTGTTTTGTTTTGTTTTGTTTTTCAAGACAGGGTTTCTCTGTGTAGCTTTGTGCCTATCCTGGAACTCACTTGGTAGCCCAGGCTGGCCTAGAACTCACATAGATCTGCCTGCCTCTGCCTCCCCAGTGCTGGGATTACAGGCATGTGCCACCAACACCTGGCTGATTGTCCCACTTTGTGAAGTGGCCACATTGAATAAAATTTTCATTTTCTGATTTTTACATTCCATTTTTCTTATTGAAGACAGGCTGAGCAGCCAGTCTTGGAACACAGTATATGATCCCACATTATGTAGCAATAGGATATTCTCTGAGACTTTGTAAAAGGAAGTTTCTCAAAGATTCAAACTAAGGAGTAGCTGAGTCCTCAGAAAAGTGGCACTTACATATTCAACAAAGAATTATTATCTAAAATAAACAAAGAACTAAAAGTACAACCAATCAATTAATCAACAAGAAACCTAATAACTCCATCCATTAATGGGCTAATGAAATAAACAGACAATTCTCAAAGAATAAAATACAATAAACACCCTTTGTTCTTATGATCTATCTGCCTCCTCTTCTGTAATGTTCTTGAACCTTGCAAATGAGATACCATAGAGATTCCCTGTCTGTGGTTGAGCACAGCACTAACACTTTTTCTCAGCACTTTAACCATTTGTGAGTCTCTGTCTCCACCGCCATCCACTGTAAAAGGAAGCATCTCTAATGAGGTCTGAAAGATGCACTAATATATGTCATTATTGCAATACACAGGTTTCATAGCTTGGTAAGAATGTCCATTTTTCTTCACTCCTCTGCATCATTCTATACAGGGAATACTAAACATCAGGGTCTCTCTTCTTTCTTGTCAATACTGACTTGATTGCTCTACATCCTATTACAAATGTTGGTAGTGTCTATAGAAATGGCATCTCACCAAAAGACTCTGTTTGGAAACTGTCTTAGTTTGCATACAATATTTGTGATAAACATCATGACCAGAAGCAATTTACAGAAAGGGTTTATTTTGACTTACAGTTCAAGGTTAGATTCCATGGTGATGGAGAGAAGGCATGGTGGCTGTAACTGCAGGTGAGAGCTCAATTCTTGAACTACATGTAGGAAGTAAAGAACAAAAATCAAATAGTGTACACCTTTGAAATCTCAAAGCTTACCCACAGTAACATATTTTTTTCAGCAAACACACATCTACAATATGTACAGTGAGAGCAACTGGGGACCAAGTATTCAAACACTTGAACTTCCAGGTTACATTCTCTTTCAAAGCATTGCAGCAACCAAGAACAAAGCAAATCACCCTCACTGTTTTGAGGGTCTTCATTATACCTCTGATCTATATCTTGAAGAGAAGTATCCCAAACCTGGCACAGGGATTGTTATTTGTCAACCTACAGCTTCTGGAATGAGCATAATGTCAGGTGTAAGCTAACTCTACTTAAACTCTTTTATTTTAGTAAGAATATGTATGAAAATTATTAAATAATAGGTTATTTTATGGCTTTTTTTTTACAACATCCTTAATGATACTTTCCCCTTCTCCAACTCTCTCTGTATCCCCTTCCCCCCATGCATCTCCAAACTTCACACTGCCTGTCTATTATTTCTTTTCCTCTTTCATGTCACCTGTGCACTCTTTCCCTTAGCATCTTCCTTCCCCTTCTCCACCACAATGGTTTCTCAGATTCATCAGTACTTCAAATTAAGCTCATGCCTCTATAGATTACCTTACACAATACATTCTTTTCCAGTTACATCTATTTTCCTAGAAGTTTTACAATTACTCTTTTCTTTGTATCCAAATAAAGAAATGGATTTTTTAACAATAAAGAAAAGGGGGTTATTGGGATTACAGGAATGCAACTGAAAATAATCATATTATTTGAGTTAAGTGGATATCAGAACAACAGCTATCACATGATTAATCTCATTTATGTTATCATTGTATACACACACACACACACACACACACACATATATATATATATATATATATATATATATATATATATATATATATAATCATGTGTGCATTTGACACAAATTAGAAATGAAACTTTCTATATGAATGAACTTTCAGGTTTTGGGTATAGCATTAATGGTTTTAGAGTAGACTAAAATGAATGACTGAGGTTTAAGGTATTTATTATAACAATTATTCATGCTGTGAACTGGAAAACCAAGGGAAATAGCATGGTGGAATATTGCAGGGAGAATTTAATTACCAGCACCAGAGACAAACAGCAAGGCGGGGCCTCTGCAGGGAATCAGAGCCCACACGAGAGAAGTGGACCTGTTTCTAAAGACTAGGGGAGGTTTACAGCAAGAGCACACAGCCAAACTCTGATCCCCAGGAAAAGAAGAGAGTGAGGACCAGGTGTGTCTGGTGCTAATACCTTAGGACCAGCATCATTTTATTTTATCTCATTTCCCAGGTGAGAGTTCCCATCTTCAACATCCTTATAGAACATCTGCCAATATCCATGAGTGTTTAGAGATCTGCTCTAAAGCTGTTACTAGATTCAAACATCATGTTTGTAAAAGAGAGACAAATGGAAATGGGGAGAAATGGGAGTATGGAGGAGATATTGTACAAAATAACCTCAAAGATAATAAGTGCATGCAAGAAAATTTAGCAATTTAGCAAATTATCTTTAAATGCTATTTTGTCCCTGTGGTCAAATTTTATATTACGTTCTATTTTTAGGTCTGTGTGTTCTTACTTGTGTATATATATGTATATATATTTTTAGTTTCTCTGTGTAGTTTTGGTGCCTGTCCTGGATCTAGCTCTGTAGACCAGGCTGACATAGTACTCACAGAGATCCACCTGGCTCTGCCTCCTGAGTGCTGGGATGAAAGGGGTGTGCCACCACCGCCAGGTCTGATATAGTATTTTTTAATCCATAGGAATTATTTGAGTGAGTTAAAAATTCAATGGTCCCTCTTCTGTTGTATATTCACTGATAGTCAGATACTTGTCTATATTAGTGCTAATGTATATTTGAAATATATTATTAAAAAAGTGCTTATGTACAGTAAAAAAAAAATTAAAGAAAACTTTAATAAAGAAATGCATTCTCGGTAGGCATATGTGTGGTCTGATCTTCAGCATTTGCGGACACAGGACTTGTGGTCAGTTATTGAAATGAGCAAGCCTTGCAGCTGTGCCCATCGTAACTGGTTCCCAGTGATTTGCATGCACTCACTGCACAGCCTTGAGGACTTCTTCATATACCAGTCACACCCTGTACAGTTGTCACTGCAGTCAGGACTCAGCATGGACATGAGGACCCCTGCTCAGCTCCTTGGGCTCCTGCTGCTCTGGTTTCCAGGTGAAAAAGGAATAAAATGGGAATTTCACTATTATGCTGTGATTACTGTTGACTGGCATTTGGAGGAGGTCCTCTTTTACCTTGCTTAACTATTTGGATATTTATTATGTCTCCATTCCTAGGTGCCAGATGTGACATCCAGATGACACAGTCTCCATCCTACCTCTCTGCATCTCTAGGAGACAGAGTCACCATCACTTGCCGGGCTAGTCAGGGCATTAGCAATTATTTAAACTGGTACCAGCAGAAACCAGGGAAAGCTCCTAAGCTCCTGATCTATTACACAAATAGCTTGGCAGATGGAGTCCCATCGAGGTTCAGTGGCAGTGGGTCTGGGACAGATTATTCCCTCACCATCGGCAGCCTGGAGACTGAAGACATTGCCACTTATTACTGTCAACAGAGTATGAAACTTCCTCCCACAGCGATACAAGTCATAACATAAACCTCTATAGAAACAGAAGTGAGAGGCTGCCTCAGATGAGCCTCCTCATGAAACTGCTTCTCAGATGTCATGAGATTTTTAAGAATAATCACAGAGAGACATCTTTTTGTTTCAGAAGAGGATAAACAGTCCTCTCTGTACCCTAAACTATCTTCCTTCCTCTTCATTTTGAGACATACAGAGTACCAATATCTTTTCTACATTAACAGAGGCCACAGTGATTCCATGTGAAGAGTCTGCGTTGTATCACAATCGGGAACTCTATAAAAGAGTAGAAGCTTCTGTGGACGTTCCAAGCACACATTATTTATATGCGATGAATTTGCTTCCAAGCACCAACATTTAAATGGCAGGGAAATGTTACTGAAAGAAGCTGACAGCAGAAAGGATTCCTGGTTTTCTTTGAAAAGCTAGAGTACACTTGTCAGAGAAAGGAGAAGTTGCCTAACTGTGATCTTCTGTTGTGCCTTGAAATTGCAGCTATGGGTGTTGATACCCTCAGCTGTCTGCAGCACTTCATACAGGATTCTTTTGGGCTCCTGTGTACACTGTTCCACTTATAATTATCTAACAAAATCAAACCACCCTCATATGACTTTCAATCTCACTGTGTGAATTGCAATGTAGATTTGTTTACATGAAATTATAAGGAATAAAGTTCTGTTTTGAACATGCCTCCAGAAGTGGTATTATTAAAGAGTTGATATCCCATAGCATAATTAAATATCCAAGGAAAATGGAATTGGGAAAATATCCAATTAGGGAAATCATTAATTAAAAATATTAAAAAGCCACAAATTGTGGCACATACGTAAATTGTTTGCATGGGAAGCAGATGCGGGGAGATCATTAATTTGATGACAACCCATGTCTCATTGTCTCCAGAAAAACAAAACAAAACAAACAAAAAAATTATTTGTCATACATTTATTTTCTAACACTTTAAATATTTTAAGCATTTTATTTGAGTCCTAAGCACAAAGTAGATTATTTATACAATAAATCAGTTATTAAGCATGTATATTTAAAACATGATCTTTTCATTTTTCACATTTAAAATTGTATAGGCTAGCTAGCTTTTGCTTTAATTAATTTGTATTTTCAGATTTAATTTTCCAGTAATTACCGGAGTTGAATACTGCTCTTTGTATCATCTGGTATCATTGTTGCAATTCAGTGACTGTCCTTCTAAGCCATGTGAAGTTAACAATATTGTCAAGTTTTATTCAGTTAAAGTGACCAGCATGGGTTTGAGCTTCAAGGAATTAACATGCTCACCTTAGTTGGTGAGTGTACACCAGATGTCTAACTCTGCTGAGTAGCTCTGACCCTCCATCATAATCTCTAGTGACCACTGTCAAATGAAGACTCAGGGAACAGGGAGTCACATTCACTGATAACCGTGAGGCACTAAAAGCGCGGATCTAATTTTTGTTCCCCTAGATGGAGTTTTCTGTGAACTTGGACTCTTTGATGTGGCTACATTATACGGTGACTTATAAGGGGGAGAGATTCTCATTCAAATTTAACAAGAATCTAACAGAATTTTGTTTTTCTTATGTAGAAAAACTGTTAATGGGGAGTTTTCCCAAAAATCAAAAGGAAGAAAATATGAAACTGCTCCTGTTCATTCTTTCCTACTTTTCTAAGAGTCCCTTTCTTCTAAGAAGTCTATCCTACTAGTTTGATATAGGAGCCGTGTGGTAATACTGGAGAACTGCTCTAAATGATTTTCTATTGTGATCAACACTATGACCAAAAACAACTTGGCAAGGAAAGGAGGTCAGTTTACAGTTGACATCATAGTTCATCATGAATGGAAGTGAGGTCAGGAACTCATACAGATCATGATCCAGGAGGCAGAAATTGAAGCAGGGGACGCCGAGGAGTGATGGTTACTGGGTTAATTGTCATGGTTTGCTCTGCTTGACTTACTACATCACCCAGGATCACCATTCCAGGGGTGACACTGTTGATACTGAGCTGAACATTTTCACATCCATGATTAATCGAGACAATACCCCAAAGATTTGTCTAGAGGTTAATCAGATAGAAACATTTTCTCAATTGAAGTTCCCTCTTCCAGATGTCCCAAGATTGTATCAAGCTGATAAAAACAACTAGGACAAGGTTTTTCATCAGACTGTAATAATAGGGTGTCCTGAACTCCATATTCCATTAATGAGTCATAAAACATGACCTTTACTCTTGTGTTTGCACAGAACTATTAGTTCTCAATCTGTGAGAAAGAAATTTTTCTTTAAAAAAATGTGTATTTGTTGGTATATTTTAACCCTTGGAAAATTTTTTTTCCTTTCAAAATATGGTACTAAAATCATGTCACTGACAGAATTGGTGAGATGTCTCAACAAATAAATGTTCTTGCCATCAAGGAAAACAACTTGAGTTTTCCCTTGATCAACATGGTAGGACAGGACTGACTACTTCAAGTTGTCCTCTTTCCTGTACCTGTGTGCCATGGAATGAACATGCCTATACACACATCCATACAAACATATAATAAATAAATAAATAGATACATACATACATACATACATATATAGATACATACTAAAAGAGAAAATATAATTTCACTGAGGTATAATTTTGGTATGAATATATATATATATATATATATATATATATATATGGGTTATTTCATGTAAAACAAATGAGTTGAAATTCACAATTCACTTATAAAAAATATCAATAGCCACAAACACCAGAGACACATCCATCTATTCCAAAGTTTTAGGTTAAATTACCTTTCTTTTGTTTCTAGAGAGTGCTTATTTTTCTTTCATTTCTGTAGTTTTTCTGGTAATTGTATTTTGGGAGGTAGGCTAGGAACATTTTGCTCTGATTTCTTGCTAATTTTTGCTTCATTACCCAATAATCTACTACTTGTTATATTCTTATTAAGAAGTCTAGTCTAGTAGGATTCCCTTCATTGGAAGTTAGCACTTTCTGTCTGTCTTATCTCTCTTTCTTTTCATGTTTTATTTTTCCCTGATATTTGATACTTTAGTCAGGTGTTTTGGATTGAATTTATCAGAGTGCCTTTGAGCTTTCAGGACCTGGGTGTTCAGAAAGAACTTCATTAACTATGATTTCTGTATACATTTAATGGTGTCCCATATAATGCCTATGTTGTTCATTTTTATTTTATTTTAATTTACTATATACTTGGGAATTTCAACGCAAAATGAGCTTTTTATACTTTTATTTTTACTCCAAATACTCATCTTCCCTCTAACACTAATACTCTTTTTCTCAACAAAAAACCCGCCAACTGTTATTTTATTTTTAAAATTAGTGAGTCATTTTTCTTTGAAAGCCTGAACATAAATTGTGTCTTTTGTACTGGAATACAGCAGCTTGTCAAATGGCTACTGGCTGTAAAAGCTGTAATACTGAAGAGAATGGCACCACCTTCTCTAAAAGCCATCAACTGTTAATACCCTCTTTGTTCAAGAGTGGGAGCTCATCAAGTTCTCCTCCATCCTTAACAAAATGTTCATGGATCCGTTCTTGTTCAGGGAACCACAGCAGTAAGCTCACAAGTTCAATGATCATGTACAGAGTCCACTGTTTCACATATTTCCTTGCAATCCTTTTGTTCTTAAGTTCTTCCAACATCTTATTTGAGATGTTCCTTGAGCCTGAAGGTGTAATATGCATATCCCATTGATGATAAGCATGAACATACCATAGTTATTCCTAGCACTTTCAAGAGCTGTGAGCCTCTTACATTGAGTACCACACACTACATAAAGGAGTTTCTCTAACGAAGACCGACAGCATCATTAATCTATAGGTACAAACATAACAATTGAGATAACAATTTGAATCTGTGTTATTCAGAAAAATACCTTTGCAATACTCATAAGGCATATGACTTCCTCAGCCATGGATTCTTGACTGGATTTGTGATACCAGACACTAGTTCTCTGCTAGTAAGTGGGTCACAGATCTAACCAGAAAGTTCTAAGTTAGCCCCATGATTTTGATTATTATACCAGTTATCCTACTGTACAGATACCCATGATTGTAGGTTATAAAGTCCACAGTTTAGAATGACTTTTGATAATGTTTTCCCCATCAGAGCTTTGCAGAGCAACTCCCAGAACTGAACTTGATTCCAGAACTGAAGCTACCCAGCCTGGATGAAACTATCAACTCAATTCCACCACCATTTTTCTATATGTTCTGTAACAAAAATGTTTGGTGTCTTTAGAAATAGTATTTATGACCTAGTTTGGTGTGAAAGCAAGAAAATTGAGAATACCCTGTATTGTTTTATGGTTTGGGGGCCTCTTTCATAGTGAGAGTTCCTATACACACTTTATTTTATAATCTGTGATTTCTAGAGGTGCATGGTTGTGGAATATTATTTTAACTATCTAAAGATATGTTGCATTTGTTTATGTTGTAGTGTATTACTTTAATTGTTTAAAGGTTTGTCATGTTTTTTAATGTTACATTTGTTAATGACATAAAATGTGTTACATTTGTTTTTGCTGCATTTGTTTAATTATGACAAGATGTGTTGCTATTTCACCTTGCCTGTTTAAGGCAACTGATTGATATAATAAAAAACTAATGGCCAATAGCTAGTAATGATAAAGATAGGTAGGACTGCTGTGCTGAGAGAATAAATAGGAGGAGAAACCTCGGCTCAGGAGGAAGAATGAAAGAAGACCTGGGGAAAAATAGAATATCATGCCTGGAGTTAGAAGCCAGGCAGCTGCCAGCCAGTCAGACACAGAGATATCAGGAAAGTAATCTCTACAGAAAGAAGGAAGGGTAAAAATTCCCAAGGCAAAAGGTAGATAAAGAGAAATATTGAAATAATAGCCAGTATAATGCTGAGCATGCATAACTAATAAGATGTTCAATTTCATGATTTAGGAGCTTGTTGGTGGTCCAAAAGAAAAAGCCTCTTACAAATACCATCATAACTTTGTAGTTTTATTTTTACTGAATTATAAATTCCATATTTATAAATTTGTTCATAAATTGTGAGTGATAGCTTGATATAATAGAAAGAAAAAGTTAAAATTATGTGTGCTATATAGAATTTTAGAACATATGAAGAATTTTCACTTAAATGGTCATTTTCAAGTTGACTTGTGAATGTGTGTGTGTGTGTGTGTGTGTGTGTGTGTGTGTGTGTGTGTGAGAGAGAGAGAGAGAGAGAGAGAGAGAGAGAGAGAGAGAGAGAGAGAGAGAGAGACTGGGCCAGAGCCAGAATTATATGCATGTTAGACAAGCACTCTACCACTGACCTAAGTTTTGGTATTTGGAGTTTCAAATTTATAAATACAATTTGCAATAACTTAAATTGATTAGGGAATAATTGAATTCTTGGTACCCTAATACTGACAACCTCATACACTTTGTGAAATAAGTGTGTATACATGGTAAAAATTCTAAGAATGAGTGTTCCATGTGTCCATGAAGGTCATTAATTTCCTTTCTTTAAAATTTTTTTATTAAGACAATTTTTCATTCATTTTACATAATAATCAATGATCTCCCATTCTCTCTTCCTGCCCCCACCCCAGCCTCCCCATCCCAACAACCCTTCACACCCCCCACAATAAGGCAAGACCTAACATGGGGAAACATATCAAGAACAGGCAAGTCTAAGCCCTTCCCCCTGAATTAAGACTGCACAAGGTGTTCCATCATTGGTAGTGGGCTACAAACAGTCTGCTTATGCACCATGGATAGATTCTGATCCTATGGGGGGTCGGGGGGAGGAGGCCTCCCAAGCTGTAGCATGAATCTTAGAAGGTCTTATTAATAAAATCAAACATGGAGCCAGGTATTGGGGTGAATGCTGAAAGATCAGGGAAGCAAAACAAGCCACAGCTTCCTCACCTCTCCAATTCCTCAGCTGGTCCTTTTTCCTTAGACTGGAAGCCTCTGAGTTCTCATCCAAATGTATCTCAGTTGAACTGCTGCTAAAAGCCTAAAAGCTTATCCAGCTCTAGTTCCTCATCCTCACGCCCTAAATACCTTTCTGCTTTCTGCCATCACTTCCTGGGACTAAAGGCATGAGTAACCATGCCTGGCTATTTCCAATGTGTCCTTGAATTCACAGAGCTCCAGACAGTTTTCTACCTCTGGAATGCCAGGATTAAAGGTGTGTGTGCCACCAGTTTCTGGCCTATCTATCTAGTGGCTGTTCTGTTCTCGGATCCAAGATAAGTTTATTAGGGTGTACAATATTTTGGGGAACACAATATCACCACACCAAGCAGATTGAACTACACAACTGTCTCGTCATGCAGAGGGCCTAGTCCAGTCACATGCAGGCTCTGCAGCCATTGATCCAACTTTCATGAGTTTCCAGTAGTTTGGTTTGGTTGTCTCTGCAAGTTTCCCCATCATGATCTTCATGCACTTGGTCATAGAATCCCTCTTCTTTCTCTTTGACTGTACCCCTGGAGCTCTGCCAGGTGTTTGGCTGTGGATCTCTGCATCTGCTTCCCTCGGTCACTGGAGAAAAGCACTGTGTTGACAGAGTATTCACCAATCTGATCACTGGAGTAAGCCAGTTGAGTTCAGTCACCCTCTCCACTATTACTAGTAGTCCAAGCTGGTGTCATCCTTGGGGATTCCTGGGAACATTCCTAGCACCCGGTTTCTCTCTATCCTCATGATGTCTCCTTCTATCACGGTATCTCTTTCATTGCTTTCCCACTCCATACATGTTCCAGCACAACCATCCCATTCCCTTATGCTCACAAACTCTATCCCCTACCCTCCATTGCCCATCCTTCATCTCCAGTTTACTCATGGAGATCTCATCTATTCCCTGTTCCCAGGGCGATCCATGCATCGCTCCTTGGGTCTTCCTTGTTAGCTAGCTTCTCTGAAGTTGTGAGTTTCAGTCTGGTTATCCTTTACTTTACATCTTGTATCCATTTATGAATGGGTCCAAACTATGTTTGTCCTTTTGAGTCTAGATTACCTCACTCAGGATGATTTTTTCTAGTTCCATCCATTCGCCTGAAATTTTATGAAGTCATTGTTTTTCTCTGCTAGTAGTACTCCATTGTGTATATGTACTATATTTTCTTAATCCATTCTTTAGTTGAGGGGCATCTAGGTTGTTTCCAGGTTCTGGCTATTATGAGTAATGGGGCTATGAACATAGCTGAGCATGTGTTTCCCTGTGGTATGACTGAGCATTCCTTGGGTATATGCCCAAGAGTGGTATAGCTTGGTCTTGAAGAAATTTGATTCCAGATTTTCTGAAACTGCCACACTGATTTCCAAAGTGGATGTATATATTTGCACTCCTAACAACAGTGAAGGAGTGTTCTCCTTGCTCCACATCCTCTTCAACATAAGCTGTCATCATTGTTTTTGATCTTAGCCCTTCTGATAGGTGTACTATGGTATCTCAGAATCATTTTCATTTGCATCTCCCTGATGACTAAGGATGCTGAGCAATTCCTTAAATGTCTTTTGTTCATTCGAAATTCTTCCTTTGAGAATTCTCTGTTTAGCTCTATAGCCTACTTTTTAATTGGATTGTTCATTATTTTATTGTCTAGATTTTTTTGTTCTTCATATATTTTGGAGATCAGTCCTCTGTCAGATGTGGGGTTGATGAAGAAGAACATTTCCTATTCTGTAGGCTGTCATTTTGTCTTTTTACTGTGTCCTTTGTCTTACATAAGCTTCTTGGTTTCAGGAGGTCCTATTTCTTAATTGTTGCTCACAGTGTCTGTGCTACTGGTGTTATATTTAGGAAATGGAAAGATCTCCCATGCTCATGGATAGGTGGGATTAACATCGTTAAAATGGCAATCTTTCCAAAAGCAATCTACAGATTCATTGCAATCCCCATCCAAATCACAATAAAATTCTTCACAAACCTAGAAAGAACAATACTCAACTTCATTTGGAAAAACAGAAAACCCAGGATAGCTAAAAGAATCCTGTATGAGAAAGCCACCTCTGGAGGCTTCACCATCACTGACCTCATGCTCTATTATAAAGCTATAGTAATAAAAATAGCTTGTTATTGGCATAAAAACCAACATGTGGACCCATAGAACTGAAGACCCTGACATTAACCCATACACCTATGAACACCTGATTTTTGTAAAAGAAGCCAAAACTTATAATGGAAATAAGAAACCACCTTTAACAAATGGTGCTGGCATAAGTGGACATTAACATGTAGAATATTGAAAATAGATCGGTATCTGTCACCATGCACAAAACTCAAGTCCAAGTGGATCAATAACCTCAATATAAAACCAGTTACACTGAACCTTATACAAGAGAAAGTAGTAAGTAGTCTTGAATACATTGGCACAGGAAATCACTTCCTAAATATAACACTGGTCATTGATTTCTTTTTTTTTTTCTTTTTCTTTTTTCCTGTGCAAGCTGACAGGTCACTTCGGGCTTCTGCAGTTGCTAAGCAGCTTCTGCTATAGCTTCTACTACCACTTCGGCTTCTGCCTTGGTAACCTCAGTCTTTTATTTTCATGAGCAAGGGGAAACAGAAAAGAAAGAAAAAATCACCCAATATGGAGTGTTCTCATAATTCCAAAGGTTATTCTTAGAAAATCACTAGTATATTCATCATCTTTGATTAAATACAGAAACTATCCCAGGCTTAACAACAGAGGAAGCACAATGTACTTTTTTAATTTAATTTAATTTTACATATCAGCCATAGGTTCCCCTCTCCTCCCCCTCCCATTCCTGCCCCTGCCTTCCTCCCAGTAACTCCCCTCCATTCCCATCTCCTCCAAGGCAGAGACTCCCCTGGGGATTCAATTCAACCTGGTAGATTCAGTAAAGGCAGGTCCAGTCCCCTCCTTCCAGTCTGAGCAAAGTGTCCCCATATAAGACCCAGGTTCCAAACAGCCAGCTCATGCACTAAGGACAGGTCCCAGTCCCACTGCCTGGGTGCTTCCCAAACAGTTCAAGCTATTCAATTGTCTCACTTATTCAGAGGGCCTGATCCAGTTGGGGGCTCTACAGATTTTGGTTCATAATTCATGTGTTTTCATTAGTTTGGCTATTTGTTCCTGTGCTTTTTTCCAATCTTGGTCTCAACAATTCACACTCTTAAAATCCCTCCTCTTTCTAGAAAATTGGACTCCTGGAGCTCCACCTGGGGCCTGGCTGAGGATCTCTGCATCCACTTCCATCATTTATTGGATGAGAGTTCCATCACGACTGTTAGGGTGTTTGGCCATCTGATCATCAGACTAGGTCAGATCAGGCTTTCTGTCGACCATTGCCAGTAGTCTACAGTGGATATGTCATTGTGGATTTCTGGGGACCTCTCGAGCACTTTGCTTCTTCCTGTTCTCATATGGTCTTCATTTATCATGGTCTGTTACTCTTTGTTCTCCCTTTCTGTTCTTGATCTAGCTGGGATCTCCTGCTTCCCTAAGCTCTCTTTCCCTTGAACTTTGTCCTTCATTACCCCCACCCATACCCAAGTTATTCATGTAGATCTCATCCTTTTCTCAGTCATTGGGCGATGCCTGAGTCTTTTCTTAGGGTCCTGTTTTCTAGGTAGCCTCCGTGGAGTTGTGAGTAGCAGTCTACTCCACTTTGTTTTACATCTAGTATCCTACTATGAGTGAGTACATATCATGTTTGTCTTTCTGGGTTACCTCACTCAGGATGATTTTTTTCTAGATCCATCTATTTGCCTCCAAACCTCATGATGTCATTGTTTTTCTCTGCTGAGTAGTACTCCATTGTGTATATGTACCATATTTTCTTTATCTGTTCTTCAGTTGAAGGGCATCTAGGCTATTACCAGGTTCTGGCTATTAAATACAATGCTGATATAAACATAGTTGAGCAAATGCCCTTGTGGTATGATTGAGCATTCATTGGATATATGCCCAAGAGTGGTATTGCTGGTTCTTTGGGGAGATGGATTCCCAATTTTCTAAGGAAGCACCATATTGATTTCCAAAGTGGCTGTACAAGCTTGTATTCCCACTAGCAGTGGAGGAGAGTTCCCCTTGCTCCACATCCTCTCCAGCATAAGCTGTCTTCAGTGTTTTTGATCTTAGACAGTCTGACAGGTGTAAGGTAGTATCTCAGAGGTGTTTTGATTTGCATTTTGCAAATTAAATTAAGGATGTTGAGCAATTCCTTAAATGTCTTTCAGCCATTTGAGCTTCCTCTGTTGAGAATTCTCTGTTAAGCTCTATAGCCCATTATTTAATTGGGGACATTGATTTCTTACCTTGAAATTTATCTTTAATTTCTTTGTTGCTGATGTTTACTTTTTTTGTTTTTGTTTTTGTTTTTCAAGACAGGGTTTCTCTGTGTATCCTTGTGCATTTCCTTGAACTCACTTGGCAGACAAGGTTGGCCTCAAACTCACAGATATCCACTTGCCTCTGCATCCCAAGTGCTGGAAATAAAGGTGTGCACCCCCACCACCACCACCCCCAGTGCTGATGTTTACTTTTGAGATTATAATTTAATTGCACAATTTCTCCCTTCCCTTTCTTCCTTCCAACCCTTTATGGCTGTGCTCTATCAATTGCAAAGAGTGTTATTGAATTTGTAATCCTTGGGAGTGGTAAAGCATAGACTCAATCCAATTATAATTAAATGGTGTGCTGGCTGCAAGCAGAACAATAATCTCTGAGCTAAATTGTAGCTTGCCATGTGAAGGGGCTGAAGGAAGGAACAATTTTTAAAGGAGAAAACCACAAGAAGACTTGAATTGTCTGCACAAGAATGCCAAGAGCTGTTCCTCTCTGCTAAGATTACATAGTCATGGTGACCATAAAATAGTCTTCAGATGTCGACCTAAGCAGGTTACAGAAGTAAAAAAGCAGTTAATTGTATCATAGTAAGCAAATGTTCATGGATGCATTATTTTGGGTAGGTGTATTGAGTCAGATTTCCTGGGAACATATCTTCCAGATACTGGAGGCAGAGACTTATGGATAGAGGTTTCCAAGGTGGATGCCTAGCATAAAATGGAGTTTCTTTAGCCATCACAAGTATAGTTATATTCAATTGGAAAAGACTCTGCAACCACTAATTTGTTAAACTATCATAATGCTTATTCATTTTTACATATACCCACAGACAAGTTTAGTCTTCACCTCAAAGTAAACTTTAAATCATAAACACAGTTCATGAAGAAGCTTAAAATTTTATCTTCTTGAAGTTTTTGTAGCATATTTTCACTAGTTCTAAGTTAATTTAATAGTATTTTATATTAAGTAGTTTATTTTATCATAAAAATATAATTATGTGGAGAAACGGTAAAACTGGTATATAAGGAGACATTTATAGGAGTAAAAATGTATATGCTTAGTCTCCCCATAGTTTGGGTACAACTAGTTATTTTCAAATGGTAAAATTTAACAAACTTAGCAAAGACATAAGTGAATACATAGATGAAACATTTTTGTGTGTGTGTGTGTGTGTGTGTGTGTGTGTGTGTGTGTGTGTGTGTCTGTGTCTGTGTCTGTGTGTGTGTGTGTTTTGAGACAGGGTTCCTCTGTGTAGCTTTGGAGCCTGTCCTGGAACTCATTCTGTAGGCCAAGCTGGCTTTCAACTCACAGAGTTATGTCTGTCTCTGCCTCCTAAATTCTGGGATTAAAGGCATGCACCACCATTGTCCAGCAGTCAGTTTTAAAGGCAGTTTTATTATCATGAACAAATCACTATAACCTGAGGAATTTATAAATCCTAATCCAAAACTTATGTCATCATTAACTCCCATCCTATATAAATGTGTATAACTTTTATTTAGGTCTTTTGGGACTTGACACATGGCTTATGTCCTCATATGTAATTAATTTTGAAGACAGAATATTATTTTATCATATAAGAAAAGCCCTTCTTATGCAAATTTTCCCAGAATACATTCTTACATTTAATATATTTTTAACATTTTTACATATTTTTATTGTTTCTCTTTATTTTATTTCTCTAAACAAAAGTTAAGTCCAAACTGTATACTTGCTATACCAAATATCACCCTTACATGTACTTTGAACTATTGACCTTTGTTGTCAATATTAACAAACATTTATTGTTTAAAATTTTATGGCTTTTTAATCCTACCCTGTGGTTTTATAGATCTTAAGAAAGTTCATGCTGGGCGGTGGTGTTGCATGCCTTTAATCCCAGCACTTGGGAGGCAGAGCCAGGCGGATCTCTGTGAGTTTGAGGCCCACCTGGTCTAAAAAGCGAGTTCCAGGAAAGACACAAAACTACATAGTGAAACTCTGTCTCAAAAAACCAAAGGAAAAAAAAAAGAAAGTTCATATTTTAGCAAGAGCCTCAGAGATAGTGATTACCTTGAGTGTGAATATTCTTTGTAAGCAACCTAGAAAGGGCTGCGGGAGTATTTAGAGAATGAAAGACCTGTAATTATATTGATAAATATATAAATTTTTTATTAATAAAAAATTTTAATATCATAGGAGACAAAAACATTTACATATTAATCTAATATGGCAGGAGTGGTTTGAACTGGCTGAACACTAAGGTAAAAGATTTCAAAGTGATAAGACTTTTACAGGTTACACATCCCCATACAGATGTGACTATCAAAAGGTTTTGAATACCTGCTGGTACTTTTTAGCTCTCAAGGAGCCCTGGGGAAGGAGTCCATAATATTTCTTTACATATTTGTGTGTATTCTTGCAAACTTCTTCAGATGTACACACTCCAGGCCTATGGGAAACAGCACCAAGTAAATGTAATAATCTTCCTGCCTAGTTTCATTTCATCCCTTAGTTGAATTCTTGGCATCCTTGAGAGATTCCTATGTGCAATTTTCCATCTTATTTATGTCCTGATGTTTTCAGAGATACTTCACCATATTTGGGCATCATTTGTGAGAGTTTGGCCATGTTTCCTCTCTGATTAATGCCTGGAAAACTGAAAGCAAGAAAGCAGGGGACACAAGAAAATCTAACACAAAACACCAAATTATATGGCAAAGCTTATTGTTAGTGTTATAGCTCCTTTGATAACAAAGTTATAAGTTTACACATCAGCAAGATGCCTGCTTCACAGGCCAGCATGTTCACAGTTTTATGACAGTGGATCTAAACCATATCCTCATTATCTGTGTGGAAACTCAGGCTTCCACATATGGTGTGTATTGTCATTTTTCCTTCAGTGGATAAAGTTGTAATGCTTCCACCATTTAAAGGATACTCACAAGATTACAGCAAGTCATACATGTAATTTTGTAGGTATAAGAATGTATCTGTAGACATAAAAATTTATCCACTTTTCTCTTGCCTTGCAAAGCCTATCTTAATTCCCTGTAAGGAACTTTTTTCTTCCTGTCAAGTTTTTAAAATTTATTTATTATTACTATTTTTAATACTACCAATATTGGTTTCATAGTGCACCTTTTCTGTTTACTTTATTAGATGGCAGAGAACCACAATTTCTAACACTTGTTGTTAGTAATTCTGAACATACAATCTGGTTAAACGTGTTATGTGGCACATTTTACTGACCTGAAACCCATGCTGTTACTGAATAAAACACTTTACCTTCCATATTTGTGTGAGTGTGTGCTGTGTCTTTGTATAATTAGCTGTAATGGGCCCAAAAATGGAAGACATGTCCCTCATGGATATTGACTATGTTTATATACCTTCGCATGTGTTTTTATATACCTTCTCAGGTATTTTCTAGGGGTGGCAGGAACCTCTGATAATGTGTTCTCTGCACAGAACAAAATCTCCCCATTAGCGTTTTTTGCCTAGCACTTCAGAAGCATGGGCTGTACCAGGGTTCCTACAAGAACCAATGAAATTTTCAGTCATTTTTTTCTCCTTGACCCTTCCCACATAGTTGCATTAGCCTGTAAATTTGCATACTGTTTCCCCTGGAAGCTCATCTCAACAAGTCTGGGATAAAAGTTCATTTCTAATCTCCCCTTAACTGACTAGGACTCCTTTGCTCAACTTCATAGAATTGGTTTACATGCCTTTTTCCTGAGTATTTTATTAATAATTGAATCCCCTTTAAAAATGGATCTCTTATTTTTTTAATAAAAGAATAAAGTATAGTATTTTTATTGATACATTTTAACAATTATGTAGGCATTATTTTTATTTTTTTAAGTTTATATTTTTATTTTTTTTCATTTTCTTTATTAAGAAATTTTCTACTCACTCCATGTGTTATCCACAGACCTCACTCCCTCCTCCCACCCACCAGCCCTCTTTCCCAAGCCACTCCGCATCCCCACATCCTCCAAATTGAGTTCTCCCATGGAGAGTCAGCAGAGACCAGAAAACTGAGCCTAGGCAGGGCCAACCCCCTTCCCACTGCACCAAGGCTGTGCAAGGTGTCACACCACAGGCATTGGATTCCAGAAGCCTTCCCATACACCAGGGACAGATCCCAATCCCCTTGCCTGGGTGCTTCCCAAACAGTTCAAGACAAACAACCATCTTCCGTATCCAGAGGGCCTAGTCCAGTCCCATGGGGGGTTCCACAGCCACCAGTCCACAGTTCATGGGCTTCCACTAGTGTGGCTAGTCATCTCCTCCCATCATGATCCCAACATCCCTCGCCTGCAATATCTCTCTTCTGTCTCATCAATTAGATTCCTGGAGCTCAGCCTGGTACCTGGCAATGGATCTCTGTATCTTCCTCCATCTGTCACTGGACAAAGGCTCTATGATGACAACTTGGTTATTTGCTAGGTTGGTGAGTAGAGTAGATTGGTCCATGAACCCTCTGGACCACTGCCAGCAGACCAAGTTGGGTCAACCTTGTGGATTCCTTAGAGCCTTCCCAGCACCTTGCCTCTTCCTAATCCCATGATTTCCTCATATATCATGGTATCTTCCTCCCTGCCCTCCCACTCTGTCCCTGTTCCATCTTGATCCTCCCATTTCCTTATGTTCTCATCCTCCACTCATGAACCTCTGCCACTCCCCCTACCCAGTCAACTCTGTAGATCTCATCCATTTCTCCTTCACAGGGTAATCCATGTGTCCCTCCTAGGGTCTTTTTCTGTTAGCTAGCCTCTCTGGAGTTGTGGGTTGCAGTGTGGCCATCCCTTCCCTCCCATTTAGTATCCACTTATGAGTGAGTACATACTATGTTTGTCCTTCTGAGACTAGGTTTCCTCATTCAAGATGATATTTTCTAGTCCATCCATAAAAATGGATCTCTCATATTTTTGGTTGTGAGCCTAGTCTTTAGCAGTTGAGCCATCTCTGCAGCCTGATGCATGGATTACACAGCAAAGGAGAAATAGAGGAGATCTACATGAGCAAATTGGAGGTGAGGTGGGGTATTGGAGGACAAGGGATGAGGGATTAGAACATAGGAGAACAGGAGGTTCGAACTTGAACAGGGACAGTGTAGGAGAGCAAGGAAAGAGATACCATGATAAATGAAGACATCATGGGAACAGGGAGAAACAGAATATTAGGGAATTCCCAGGAATCAACAAGGGTGGCCTTTCCTTAAACTCCTGGCAGTAGTAGAGAGGGTGTCTGAAATGGCCTAATCTGGTGATCAGAAGCCTGAATACCCTAAGTGTCATCAGAGAGCCCTTATCCAGTGACTAAATTGAAGCAGATGCAGAGATCCATGGCTGGGTGCCAGATCAAGCTCCAGGAGTCCAATCAATAAGAGAAAGGAGGGATTCTATAAGCTAGGGACATAGAGATCATGATGGGAAAATGTACAGAGATGACCAGACAAACTAGTGAAAACACATAAACTGTGGACCAATTGCTGAGGAGCCCCCATGGTACTGGACTAGGTCCTCTGGATAAGTGATATAGTTATTTAGCTTGAACATTTTAGGAGGCCCCAAGGCACTGGGACCAGGACCTGTCCCTAGTGCATGAGCTGTTTTTTTTGGGAACCTAGTTCCTGTGGTGAGACAGTTTTCACAGCCTTGGTGTAGGGAGATGGGTCTTTGACCTGCCTCAACTGAATGTCCCAGGCTCTGGTAACTCCCCAGGGGAGACCTTGCTTTGGAGGAAGCGGGAATGGGGGGTAGGTTGAGGGAGAAAACTGAGGGTGGAAGAAGGGAGGAGAGGGGAAATCTGTGGTTGGTATGCAAAATGAACAGAAAATCTCTTAAGAATAATAAAAAGAGTGTTTCCCAAATGCCCTAATGCTCTTACCTATTAACACAGTTCCTCATGTTGTGGTAACCCTAAACCATAAAATTATTTAGTTGATATTTCATCACTGTAATTTTGCTACTTTTATGAATCATAATGCAAATATATGATATGCAGAATATCTGATATGTGTCCCCTGTGGGTTTCATGATCCACAGGTTGAGAACACTGCCCTATATAGAAAGAGGAAAGATGAAGGTGACTGTGGAGGGTGAGTGGACTCTGAGACTCCATCACTGCTCATTTGTAATCTGTCAGTATGTTAGATGGGTGCTGTTGTACTACAGGATGGGCCTGTGAGCTTAGATCAGTGACTGAGAGAGATATTAGAATGAACAAGGATTTGTGTACTGGTGGCAAATCTGACAATGATGAAAGAGTATTGTACAGGTGAATTCTGGAGCCTTCTTTAGGATTTATAAATCTCCCTTTTTATTGTTAATGAACTACATTTTAGAATTTGTACCAAATCTGTGAATACAATTAGCATGTGTCTTATTTAGAGCTCTTATTGCTGTGAAGAGACTCCATTACCAGGGCAACTCTTATAAAGAAAATATTTAATTGGGGTGGCTTGGTTAAAGTTTCAGAGGATTAGTCCATTATCATCATGGTGGGGAGTATGGCAGCAAGTAGGCAGCTGTGGTGCTGACCACATCTTGTTATGCTGGCTGCAGGGAGCTGACTGACACACTCAGTAGTATCCTGAGCATAGGAAATCTCAAAGCCTACCCTCATAGTGGCATACTTCCTCCAACAAGGCCATACCCACTCCAACAAAGCTACACCTCCTAATAGATCCATGCCCTATGAGACTATGGAGGCCAAATTACATTCAAACTACCACATTCCACCTGTTGGTCTCCATAAGCTTGTAACAGTATCACAAGGCAAAATGTATTTAGCTAAACCTTAAAAGTCCCCATAATCTATCACTGTCTCAACAATGTTTAAATGTCCAAATTCCAAAGTTCAAAGTCTCTTCTGAGATTCATGCAATCTCTTAACTGTAATCCCCTGTAAAATCAAAATGAAAAAAAAAAAAAACACAGATCAAATACTTCCAACGCATAAGAGCACAGGATATACATTACCATTCTTAAATCATAGGGAAGGTAGCATAGTGAGGAAATACTGGACCAAAGTAAGACTGAATACCAAGGGAGCAAACTCCAAACTCTGCAACTGCATGTCTGATGTCAAAATGCTTTTCAGATCCCTGACTCTGTTCAGCTTTCTTCATTGAAACATGCTTCTTTCTCTTGGGCTGATTCCATGTTAGCAGCTCTTCTTAGCTGGACTCCCACAACTTTGCTATCTCTAACAACTTGGTTTCTCTAAGGAAATCCATGGGTCAACTTCGAAGCTTTATGCAATGTCCTCTCTACCAGGCCTCCTTTTAGGGACACCTATGATACATGCCTGGCTTCAGCATCTTTCTTTAGGTATGGAGGCAAATTCCATAAACTTTTTCTTCCTTCCTTTACTCTAAAGCCAGAAAGACATGGTCAAAGCTGCCCAGTTCTGTTGCTTAATGTGGCAAGGACATGATTCCCTTGTTTGGTTACATTAACCAGCTTTCTGTCCTTCACTGCCTTGGCTTGGCTCTCCTGAAACTTGCTCTGTAGACCATGTTACCCTCAAACAGGAAGATCCACCAGCTTCTGCATTCCTAGTGCTGGGATTATAGGTTTGCACACCTGGCTCTAAGGTTTTCTTTAGTTCCTTTTCACAAGTTTGAAACTTAACTGGCTGGGATCTTGCCCTGAGATCAATGCTTCTTTTAATCCATTTCTTAATATGTTTATCTCCTTGAACACAGAAATCAGTTCCATTCTACCTTTTTGTATCCTTTTCTCCTTAAACTTTATATTTTGTAATTTACCTTGCTTAGCTTGCCCCTTTTCATTGTAACTCTTCATTAGAGTTACCTCTAGTAATCACATGACAGAGCCTCTACTGGGCTGTCTTGAGACTTCTTCTGCCAAGGAAATTAATCCAAAACTCTTCACTTTAGCCTCAGGCAGACTCCTCAGATGAGGGAAAACAGCAGCAACTTTCTTCACCAAAATAACATAAGAACAATTCTCTAGGCCATGTACTAACATTCTTCCCTGAAGGCTCTTGATCCCCACAGTTCATCAAATCATATTCAGCATGATCTGTCTTCCATGCTCCTACTAGTATGGCCCATTAAGCAGTGCTTAAAGCTTTCTACTGCTTTCCAAATCCAAAGTCCCAGTGTCCAAATTTCTCAAAACATAGACATAGTCAGGCCTGTCACAGCAATAACCCAATACCTGGTACCACCTTCTGTCTTAGTTAAGGTTTTTATGTCTGTGAAGAGATACATTTCTATGGCAACACTAATAAAGAAAACATTTAATTGCTGTGGCTCCCTTAGTTTCAGAGGTTCAGTTCATTATCATCATGGTGAGGAGCATGACATCATGCAGGCAGCCATGGTGCTGGCTATATCTGATGAGAAGGCCACAGAAAGTAGACTTATACATTTTGTCATATCTTGAGCATAGGATACTTCACAGCTCCCCTCCCCACAATGACACACTTCTTCCAACAAGGCCATACTCACTTCAACAAATCCACACCTCCTAATAGTTCCATTCCCTATGCTATTATGAGGGTCACTTACATTAAAATCACTAGAGCATGAAATAAATAATAAGAGGAAATAATTTTTAAATATTTTTCTATGTCTTTATATCAAATATCATTCTCTCTTGTTATACTTTTAGTATCCAGTGTAAATATTGTAACAACACAGACTCTGCTCACTCTCCTAGTTGGTCCTGGAGAAGCTGTTTCCATATCTCCAAATCAAATCAGGCCTTCACACAGAATAATGGAAACACTTATTTACTTACCTACTTGCAGAAGCTGACACGTCTTTCTAGCTTCTAAAGTATAGGGTTCCCAAACAGTTTCTTCACATCCCAGACACATTCATTGGCAGTGAGTCAATAACTGATTTCATACTATAAATCAGCTGAATGGAGCCTGAATATTTTGAAGTGTATACTTGAATGCATACTCTATTTTTACCAAGGTGACACAACCTCCAGAAAATTCTTGCTTCAGATGGCCCAGCTGTCTCATGTGTTCTTAGTCTGGGGAAGAGTACAGCAGGTTTCCTAAGTAAGTACAGGAGAATCCTACTGAAACAATGAGATGAGTAGATTAAACATGACACTGGGGGACAAAAACAGCCTTGACTTTACCTTGGGAAGCATTTGTCAACACCTACATTATTTGATTATATAAGAAGCAGCAACATGAAGAATTTCTAAAGAATTAAATCTGTAACTGAACATCATATATTCAAAGTCAGAAGAAAATGACTTTAACCATGTAGTGAGCAAATGGACACTCTACTCAAAGGACTCTAGACTAACTATATCCAGTAGTCCCTGGGGGAAACACTTTCTCAGTAGCAAGTCTGTGTCTCCCAGGTCTGGTGGAGGGTCCCTGTAGACTACGAGACTTCCTGTTTTACTGAGCTGAGCAAACCCTGCAGCTGTTCCTAGGCCTGACATACTTTGCTAATTTGCATGTGCCCAGAGCATTTCCCCCTTAACTGATAGCTTCTTAGCTGGCTGTTCAGTCCTTGCACAAGTCAGTCCCAGTCAGAACCAAGCATGGCCATGAAGGCTGACAATTTGGCTACCCTGACTCTTAGGTATGTTTCAAAAAATAGAGAATTTATTCAATTGCTAACAGTAGTAAGCAATTCCCTTCTAATAAATGATGTCCTATTATAGCATTGTTAATTATATTTGTTTTAGTTTTCTACTGTCAGGCACCAGATGTGACATTCAAGTGATTCAATATTCATTCTCCTTATTTGTATCTACATGGGTGACTATCACTTGCCTGAAAAATGAGAGCATTGGCAATGGGCTAAATTGTCACCAGCAGAAATCAGGTCAAGCTTCTACAGCCTCCATCTATTTTGCAACATTTGCCATCTGGTGTCCTATAAAGGTTTGGTGGCCAATATTCTTACAGAAGTTTTACTCTAACCATCATCGAACTGGAGCCTGAAGATGTTGGAACTTATTTTTGTCTATAGCATTATAGTAACCATCATACAATCATATAAGCCATGACATAAACCACTCAGGGAAGTAGAAATTTGATGCCGTGCTGGCCCATCTGTTCTGCCCCAGCTGTTCTACCTTGTTTGTCTATGTGCTCAGAATGGTTGTGTGTCAAGAAGTGGTTTTACTAGAATGCACCCAGATATCTGAATATTAACATTGTTCTCTGGTCCTCTGCCAACTTCATGTGCATCTGCCATAACAGATGAAATAAAGAGCCTAATCATATGGTCCTTGTACAGGTTTGGAAGTCACAGGGAGTTTGATGCTAAAATGCCGAACTTTGTGAAGCACATCACAGGAGGAGCTTAATTCTTACGTCATATGTTTTACTACTGATGCTGATGAATATTGAAAATCCTCTCCTTGACATCAAGTTTTGGGTAGGATCTTATTGAGTAACTGTACAGGAAACCAGAGAAAAATGAAATTTAACAGAAAATTCCCTTCCATAATTATTCTGAGTGCATTTCCACAAATAGCCTGATCACGAGAGATCTATCCTAACTAATGGAGCAATCCCTTATATATTTTTTCATATTAAGGAATCATGGAGAGTTGGTAAAATGTAGAGGTGTGGGCCTGTTGGGCACATCTTTTTCTTACTTTGGGGGTGTATTCTTGGGAGCTGTATCATGATCTGACTAATTCCTAAGCTCAGTGCCTTTCATGTGACATGGATTTAATAGCATGTGTCATGTGCTTACACCATCATGATATTCTGCCTTATTGTTGAGGTTTGAAAGAAAATGACCCAAAAGGCAGTGGCACTGGTAGGTGGTGTGCCTTTTTAGAGCAGATGTAGTCTTGCTGGAGGCAGATTTGAGGTGTCATAAGCTAAAACCAAATGCAGTGAATTAGACTATTTCCTGTAGCCTGTGAATCAAGATTTAAAGACTCTCAGCTCCAGCACCATGTCTGACTGCATGCTACTTTGCATTCCACCATGATGATAATAACTGAAACTCTGAACTGAATGTAAGCCACCATAATTATTATTTTTTCCTTTCTAAGAGTTGTCATGGCCATGGTGTCTCTTCACAGCAATAGGAACCCTAAATAAGATACCATTTGAGGTCCAGAATCAACAAAATCAACACATATTAAACTCTCTAAAATAGTGATATAAGCCTCATTATTGAACACTTGGGGGTATGTTAATATATAGTCCACCTGTTCCTCCTTCAATCCATTTCTCTTTGGAAAATGAACATTAACATTAGACTTCAAAACAGTCTAACATCATATGTAATCAAAATACAGTTTGAGTATCCAAAGTAATTTTGAGCATTAAAAAACAAACAAGCAAAACAACAACAACAAAAGGGGAGACCTGGTCTACCTTACTTTTAAACATACTGAATGGCTGTATAACAGAAAGATACAGTGTAATGAAATATACTAGATAGGCTAGAGGTAGGCTCTCTATATTTTTTAATGAAGTTAAAAACACACAATTCGAGAAATGATCATTTTAAAATTAATTGATTTTAAATCTTCATTATCTTTTAATTTATATCTGCTTGTTTGTGTGTGTGTGTATGTGTGTGTGTGTGTGTGTGTGTGTGTGTGTGTGTGTGTATGGGTGTGTGAGTGCACATGTACTCACATACTATATGTGCAAGAACCCCCAAATTCTAGCAGAGGGCACTGGATTCCCGGCAGCTGGAGTAACAGGTAGTCATGAGCCACCAAAAGTGGGTTCTAGAAAACCAAAACATGGGTGTTCTGGAAAAGCAGCATATACTTTTAACCACTATGCCATCTCTCCATCCCTATGTATTCACTTAAAAAATAAATTCATATTTACCCTTTTTTTGTTGTGGATATCAGAGAACTTCTTGTTGGAGTCAGGTCTCTCCCTTCACTATGTTCTAGAGACCAAACTCATATCCTCATACTTGGCAAACGTGTTTTTACCTGCACCTTTATCCATAGTAAATTCCCTGACTCTCTCTCTATATATATCAAACCTATCATAAATTTGTAAATCAGTGATGTATTTAAGGGGAAAAAAAGAAAGGGGGCCTGGCTATTCACAGTTCCAAACTTAACTGAGCCCCCTTCCTGCACATACTACAGTGAAACTGGGGGAAATGAGTCAGAGGGTAGCAGCAGATGAAAGGGACATGTATGTCAGCTGGAGGATGATCACAAAACCCAGACCATTAACTTTAAGTGCAAAGTGTGCATTCAGCTTAGAGTTTATAGTGCATCATTGAGTTAAGTAAGGGCAGGGACTCAATGAAGAAACCTGGATGTAGGAACTGAAGCAGAGACAATGGACTTCAATGTAAGACTACCTGTCCAGGAGTAAACACTGCCCACAGTTGGCAGAGCCCTCTCACATCAATTATTAATGAAGAATAAACTTGCTCACAAGCCAATCTTATGGAGGTAATTCCTTAATCAAAGTACCCTCTTCTCAGATATCTATGTTTGTGTCAAGTTGAAAAAAATTATCCAGTATGCTTGGACACATAAGCATGCTCATAAGGGTCTCTACATGAATTGATGAAGTAACAAATATGTTCTTCAAGATTTTAGCCTCTTATTCTCAGGTTTCTAGATATCATTTTACACATAAAGCCAGATAAATTATAAAAAGATAAAAAGAGATGAGGTAATGTGTTGTGAGTAGATATAAGAAGTCCCAGGGAAAGGGGTTGTGAACATTGGATGAAAATAAAAGAACAATTACCTAGCTGTAAAGAGACAGATTTCAGAAAAGTTTAGTTATTCAGCTGATACTGTCATCATTTTGACCATCTCTCCAGCAGGGGTCGCCATGAACACATGTCTTTCCAACTGAAGGGTTTCACACCACATGGGCCTGCCATAGGACTGTCGTTGAAGTTCAAGCTGGATAAAGACACATTTGCTAGTTGTCTCTGTACTTTTTCTAATTATGGAAAACTAGCCAAGCTAGTGGAAACACATGAACTATAGACCAATAGCTGAGGAACCCCCATGGTACTGGACTAGGTCGTCTAGATAAGTGAGAAAGTTGTTTAGCTTGAACTGTTTAGGGGCCCCCATGGGAATTGGAACCAGGACCTGTCCTTAGTGCATGAGCTAGCTTTTTGGAACCTGGTGCCTTTGGTGAGACACTTTGCACTGCCTTGGTGCAGGAAGGAGGGGCTTGGACCTGCCTCGTCTTAATGTACTAGGCAGGTTCTGCTGAATACCCATGGGAAACCATGCCTTGGAGGAGGTGGGAATGAGGGGTGGGTTGGGGGTGAAGGCTTGGGGATGGAAAGAGGGAGGAGAATAGAATCTGTGGGTTATATGTAAAATGAATAGAATATCTCTTAATGAAAAAATCCAAAAAAAGAATGTTTTTTTTGTTTTTTCAAAAAGACACATATCCCCCAAAGTTGTGGACCTGTCACTCTCCTTGTCCTAGAGAAAGATAACCAACTCTAAACTAGGGGAGGAAGATCCCTCAAATGTCCTTAAAATCCAAAACCCACAAGGAGACACCAGGATTCCTAAGTCTTCCCTGAGGTCTGCAGAGGATCTTTCCACTGTGGGCTTCCTTGTGTGTGAGAGTCACCCTTAATGAAAACCTTTCATCACTGACTAATTGTATATTCTCATCTGAGATTTTCCCTTCTCCTACTTGTTTCACTTGAGAGTTTTTCCTGCCTTTTAATTCTTCAACTGTCAGAGAAATGAATTCTGTCTAGAGTCCTGGACAATAATCCGCACACAGTGTAGTGGTCATGATTTGGGGTTTGAAACAGAGAGTGGGCTGCATTCCCAAACATTGAAGAGACTAACATAAAGGCAGAGTGAAAATTTTAAAATGATTTTTCTGTTACCTACCCAAAGTTGGGGAGTATGAAAATACAAATTGCAAATACTAATAATGGAGTAATCAT
The DNA here is from genome assembly GCF_903995425.1 of Onychomys torridus. Lineage (NCBI taxonomy): Eukaryota > Metazoa > Chordata > Mammalia > Rodentia > Cricetidae > Onychomys > Onychomys torridus. The sequence goes on from NC_050445.1 coordinate 129,641,084, forward strand.
CTCATTCTTCACTAGTGGCCAGCATGTATTTGCCACCCCAGATCTAAAGTCTCTAGTCTGTAGCTTGTAGATTTGGATAAGAAGACCAAATGGGACTGAGCTGATGGCTCAGCTGCCTGGAGCATTTCTCTGGAAATTATCAATCTTCACATAGGCCCTCCCTTCCATGTTGATGGAACAGCATTGGGCTTTCTTCTAAATCTTACAGAAGGCTCTTGTTGAACATCATGTTAGAAGAACACAGAGTGAAAAGGGCAAGTGAATCATGTGTTTCCAGAATAATTCTCATGATGAAAATTAACAGTTGATAGTACATTGTAATCACCATGTCGCAAAATGAATTTTGCCAGTCAGATGATGAACATAGATTATGCTTCTGATGGCTATTCTTCATTATTAATCTATTATCTGGAATTAATGAAACCAAACTGATGGGTACACATTTGATTATTTTTTTTTGATTGGATAATTTCATGTGGGAAGACCCACTTTAAACCTGAGACACCCCTTCCTGTGGCAGCCTCTGTCAGAACACTGGAGAAGGAATCTCCTTGGCTCTCCCTGGTCTCCCTCACTCTTGCTGTTAGTCCATTCCTTCACTAGTTCTAGAGCCTACATCCTAGGGATTCTGGCAGGCACTGGAGACCAGCGGACATCCAGGCTCTGACTGAACAACAAGTATTGGTCAGTGTCAAAGACAGCTACTGTTGCAATAGTGGACAAAAACCATAAGCCACTCAATAATATCATGGTGTGGTGTGTGTGTGTGTGTGTGTGTGTGTGTAATAATTATATGTACTCCTATCAATTCTGTTTCTCTAGAGAACTCGGATTAATACAGATTTTTGTACAAGAAGTGGTTCTAGATCAACAGAAGTTTAAAGATTTTTATTCAGAAAATTTCCTTGATATATGGGAATTAAATTAATGAGGAATTGATAAACTGCTATAAACACATATAGCAGTCACTTGGCCACAAATTTGACAACTTTTAGTGAGGGGTGTGACCTTTATTTTAATTAATACAAATGTTTTTACTACCCAAAAGTTTCATGAACACAATACACAGTTTCGATATATGGATATATGTATGTTTGTGTAATCAAGTCAGTTAAAAAAACAAAATAATGCTATTAAAACAGGGGTTCTCAATTTTTTTAATAGTATGACCTTTTAATACAGTTCCTCAGGTTATGGTGACCCCCATGCATGAAATTATTTTCATTGCTACTTCCTAACTGTTATTTTGCTACTGTTATGAATTGTAATGTAAATATCTGATATGCAGGATGGCCTTAGGGGACCACTATAAAAATACCATTTGACCCCCAAAGGGGTCACAATCCACAGAGTTAATTAAATAATGATCATTTTACAGATGTAAGGCAGAGACCAACCTTACACAAAGTGATTGGAAATGTCTACCTCAGCAAGAGAACAAGAACCCACAGGAGGTTTAAGGGGCTGTATTTTAAGGGGAGTTCACTTTATCTAATGAAATCCTTTAAGAAAACACATTTAAGGTCAGTCACATGTTGAAAATACATTTCACTTCATTTCCTAAGAGTACACAATTAAATATTCTAATAATTGAGATTCAGATTCATGAAAACTTCTCAAGGTTATGGCTTCATGCTTTTGATAGGTTGGTTACTTTCCCTGCTGCTGTGATAAAATTACAAAAACAGCTAATAAGACAGAAGGCTTATTTGAAGTCATAGTTGGAGCTTGTCATCCTTCATGTCAGGAAAAAAACAGGAGCAGCAGCTGGAGGCAGCAGCAAGTTATGAAGGGTAGTGTTTAGCTCACTTTCTCCTTTTCATTCAGTGCAGAATCCAAGCCACAGAATGAGTCCTGCCACATTTAAGGTGGGTTTTCACTCACAGACATGCCCTAAAGGAACAGTCAGCATAATCCTTCACATATGTATCCAGAGGTGTCTACTGGGTGCTTCAAGATTCTTTCAGATTTTTTAAGTTAACTGTTGTTGGTGTATTTCACTTTCTGCCTTTCTGGCTCTTTACTCTTTGGGGGGCTGTAGTGGGTAGCCATTCCAGCCTTGCCTGGAAGTTCCAACCACAATTGAGGCTTTGGTAATGGTCACACACACAAGGCAGGGCAGAGGAGGAAGCAGAAGACCCAGGATCAGAGGAGGTATCTCTTGGTTCTGGGACCCTGGACGCTGGATGTAGACCACGCAGAGTTATCCAGAGAACACTGCCAGACTGCGCCATACCTTTGCCAGACCCTACAACCTATCCCTTCATTTGTAAGTTACCCACCAAAATAAACCTCCCTTTTAACTATGTGGAGTGGCCTTAATAATTTCACCAATAGGGGGCTCACCACCTAGCTCCCCCAAAAATACACAAGAGGTTTATTCTTGCTTATGAATGTCAGGCCTTAACTTCATTTGTTTTTATCCAGTTTTTCATAACTTAAATTATCCCATCTATCTTTCATCTCTTAGATTTTACCTTTCTCTATTCAATATGTGTTTCTTTCCCTCTTACTCCATGGCTGGCTGTGTTGCTGGCTGGCCTCTGGTGTCCTCTCTGCTAAAGTACACCTTAATCTTCTTTTCCCATATATTTCCTCCTATTTATTCTCTCTGCCTGCCAACCCTGCCTATCCTTTCTCCTGCCTAGGTATTGGCTTTTCCCCTCTTATTAGACCAATCATGTTTTAGACAAGTAAAGTATCACAGCTTCACAGTGTTAAACAAATGCAACATAAAAGAATGCAACACATATTTACATCATTAAAAATTATTCCACAGCTTAAACAAAAGTAATACATCTTCCATTAATATTCCATAACAGTCAACAGTCAATATGAACTATCATAGATTGTAAGATTTTTTTTGTAATGTAAGGAATTATCTAGGCAAAATTTGATCTTAAAAAAAAAACAAAACAAATTTTGTGTCACAATGTAGAAGATCTCTATTTGTTCATGTAGTTTGGACTCAGGGTTTTCTCATTACCCCAAGTTTTCATTATAACTGTGGCTTCTGTCTCAAATCAAAAAAATCAAACATGGGCGATTCACATAGCTGCCTTCAGTAGAACCAATCAGCTGAGCCCTGACAGCATGAGGCATTTTAAATGTGCATATATCTAACATGCATATTAGTTATTTCTCTCATTACTGTGACAAAAGACACTGAAGAATGCAACTTAAAGAAGGAAAAGCTTAACTTAACTGTGCATGTAAGAAGGAAGACATACTGTCTATCATGTTTTAGACTTTAGGGAGGGAGAGAAGAAGTTTGAGGGAGAAGGATGCAGAGATGGAGCATCCTTTCATGCAAAGACTTTATTAAGAGTTGTTAACACCATAGAAAACACAAGGAGTGAAAAAGAGAGAGAGGGGGGGAGGGAGGGAGAGAGGAAGGAGGGAGGAAGGAGGGAGGGAGGGAGAGAGGGAAGGAGAGTGAGAGAGGAGAAGAGAGCTTCAGTTCTTGCAGGCAAATCAGGGTACCTACTTAAATGTTTCATAGGGAGAGGGATGTCTTACACCTTAAGTATTCTATACCTGAAAACAGCAGGCTTGGTTAGTATGTCATCTATGCTATATGCCTGTCATCAGGTGTTTCCCATTCCCAGAAGATAATCAGGTGCAAAGGGGTTGACTCTTTGTCAGAGCAGTACATAACTTGTCAATTCATCCTAGCAGCAGCATGCAGAGGGCAGAGAGATTACAGAGGAGTGTGAAATATGATCTGTGAGGCAGAGACACCAAGAGGATCTAGTGCCTAACATTTTCAGCATTATAGTTTGTATTAAAAATAACTTTGAAAGAATTAAAAGTAACACATAAGGAAAGGTCTTATGAGTTTGGTAAGCATCGAAATTAATCTGGCTCCTTCTAACTTAACTGTTGTTTCTTACACAGCCATTTATTGTCTAATTCTGTATGTGACCAAACATCCCTGTGACGATTAATTAATTGATTTTAAAACTGTGAACCGATCCCCATTTTCCTCTCACCCAAAGCTAAGAATTTAATCACATAGCTTTTGGGGCCTGAATAGAAAATTTCTGCTTTGTTCTAACCTCCCTACTTCATATTTCTCCCAGTAAATTTGACAAAAACACTAAAAATATTTGGTTTTACAATTTCCTTTGCTAAAATAGCTACTATATAGCCTTCATGAACTGTGGACTCTCGATGTGCTAGACTTCATAAAGAGTAGACAGGAGACAGTTTCTTCCATCAGGCAAGAAATCAAGTAAACCACATGATTCTACATGAAGACCACTGGAAAGACTACTTAGAAACAAAATCAGTAAAAAAAAAATGTCTTTCTTATTCTAAAGCATTGTCTAGAAGGAATTCTTAAGAAGTACCTTGATGTATTCATTATATATAAACACAATGAAGAAGAATTATAGATTGTTATATTGATCAAGTTTTTACATGTAATATATATTCAAATTCTGTGGGATGAAATATTATCTGCTGTGCCTCTTGTCTTGAACAAGGCTGTGAGCTCTTCATCTGTAAACCTCTCTTGTTCTTTGTCCTTGATGTCTCCTGTATTGTTATAGTTATAAGTACAAAGAATAGACAGTTTTTTTTAACAATTATTGAACCTTCTAAAATAACAATTCAAATGACGAAAATATTAGACCATACTTCAATGAGCCTAGTCCATACTGCTGTTCAATATAATATATGAATGTAAACTTTTGTGTGGGAGAGCTTTATTTCTGTCTAGAATAGCTGGGTACCACACACAGTGGCCATTCTCCTCTCAGCAACTAATGTGAGGATCCAAGCCTATATGGCTGCATATGATGTTGTCTCACAATAGAATGGATGTGTGCACCTCATCCTGCCACCAATCAACATTATTAACCTGAAGTCTTCCTCATTGCTGTAACTGTATAAACCATACTGCTCTCCTCCAAACACAGGAAACATTTCACCATTCCCTAAAGAACATTTGCCTTAATTCACTTTGACTTTGTGTACTGCTGAAACCTGCAAGGAATTGTCATGTTGTTTCTTAGTGAGTACATTTCCATCACATTCTCAGATAAAAGTTCAGATCTGACTGATAAAGACTCCTCAGGTGCTATACAACATGAGGTGCCAAGACAGCTCCTGTTATGTGAAATGAGAATCAATGGATGTGTCGTATTTCTTGACCCTGTACTTTCAGTGATTGTTCTGTTTACATTTGAAATATGTGGGGTTTACCTTCAGAATAATAATCAGATTAATTCTATTAAGGTGAAGATTTCAGAAGAATGAAGGATACATGTTCTCAACTATATTCTGGCAATCATAAATTGAGATAACTACCATAAAAGAAATCCAGAGTCCCTATTCCTTTGTAAACATATTTTTATTTGCATATTTCCAGAAGAGTAACTAAAAAGGTACAAAGGAATAAAAGAATGAAAAGAATATTATAAAAAATATCCTGCTGTGTTTATATTTAACCCCATGTATTTTCTGCCTTTATAATTTTAGGATTCAGTAGTGGATGTTGTGCTAACCAAGTCTCCATTGTTGCTGGTTATCATCCTTGGACAGTCAGTCTCCATCTCCTGCTGCATTGGTCATAGCCTAGTATTTACAAGTGCAAGCACCTATTTGAGTTGGTACCTGAAGAGACTAGGCAGGTCTCCACAGTTCCTGATCTATAAGTTTTCTACCCAATGTTCTGAGGTCCTAGACAGATATTGTGGTAGTAAGGCAGGGACAGATTTCACCACCAAAATCAACATGGCAGAGCCTGATGTTTTGATGATTTATTATTGCTTTCAAGGTACACATCTTCCTCTCTTGGTGTTACACTTTGAATGAAAATGTTTGTGCTTGGAGAAGTCAGCTGCCCTTATGTATTTCTCTGGAGAGCACCAGAGCAGATCCTCCAAGATAATATAAGAGGTAAATATTGAGTCACACAGGAGTTTAAGTCATAGCCACTGCATTTTCCAGGTTGCTTTGAGGTTACCTGGTTTCTCTGTCAACAGATACACTGTTTACATGCCACAGCAGCAGCAGAGTTCAGTGGTGCCAAGGGCAGTTCAGAACAGCCAGACATGAAGGAAGGGTCGTGGACTGGTTAGTTTTCCTTACTGTCCTAAACTGGAACACCTGCACTTATTAAAGTCATCCATGAATACAGCCAAATAAATGAGGATGTTGATGACTCTTGGCACCCAAATACATCATACAAAACACACACACACACACACACACACACACACACACACACACACACACATGAGATAACATATACATGGAAGTCAGAGAACAAATGGAGAGTAGTTCTTTCCTTCTATCACATGTATACCAGAGGTAAAACTCAGAATAAATAAGTGACTTAGAGATATTTATTCATTAAGCTTTTTTTGCCGTGTATCAAACTCCTATATCAAATTCATAAGTTATTTTTTTTATTATATTAACATTATTGTATTTTTGGAGATATAGTATTCTGTTCAGTTTTGTACACATGCAGCAGGAAAACTTTGTTATACAACTTACCTCTTGAGGCAAGAAGATGATAAGAATCAGGGGTGGTAGGTGACTCCAAAGATATAGCTTCATCCATTCACAACAGGGCTGATACACATATGAACTCACAAGGATTGGGATAGCACATACAAACCTGCACAACTTTAAACCAGACAAAATCGTAGCAGGAATAAGAGGAAGTGGACATAAAGTCCCATCCTTAACCAAGGAGTTATTAGCAATTGATAACTGGTGGCAAAGGGAAAGACAGTTTTGGCTAATGTAGTGTCACAATCTCCAGTGTGATGTCACAATTGTATATTGTAAAAATATTGTCAGGCAGTGGTGGAACATGCCTGTAATCCCAGCACTTGGGAGGCAGAGGCAAGTGGATCTCTGTGAGTGTGAGGCCAGACTGGTCTACAAAGCAAGTTCTAAGACAGGCTCCAAAGCTACAGAGAAACCATGTCTCAAAAAACAAACAAAAAAAAATCATTCATTTTATAAATCACATTAATTACTTCTAAGACTTCCCTATGTTAACTTCATAAAGTTTTCACAAAAAATAAAAAAAAAAACACTTTACAATCCACCTTTCCTATTTGAATATTCTCTTAACTTCCTCTGTTCTTCAGTTTAGAAGTCACACAACACTTGGTCTTCCTGTCCTCAAGCCATTAAGAGGAATCTTACGTCTGTAGATGGAGTGCTTCTCTCCAGGTGCCACCAAGCCCTGTTAGTCCAACAACCCTTTTGTAAAATAAACATACAGACATTTATATTATTTAAACTGCTTGGCCATTACCTCAGGCCTACCATTTGTCTAGCTCTTACACCTATATTTAGCCCATTTTTATAAATCCATACTTTTCCACGTGGCTTGTGGCTTATTGGTGTCTTTACATGTTGCTTATCATGGTGGTGGCTTGCAGTCTCTCCCCCAGCCTTCCACTTCCCACCATTTTCCTCCTACTTGTCCTGCCTACCCCATCCTTCCTGCCTTGCTACTGGCCAATCCGTACTTTATTTTACCCAATCAGAGCAGCACACTTGACATACAGAACATCCCACAGCACTTCCCCTTTTCTTTTTTTCAAAAAGCAAGGTTTTAACTTTTTTATAGTAAAATTTTAGATAACAAAACAATTATCAATCAAGAATTATAATTACAGTATTAAAGAAGATATCCTATCTATCTTATATTTGTGAGTCTAAGGTTTTATATATAACTTATCTTTTATCATAACTGAGGAAATTATAACTATCTAGTCTTCAACCACATCAAAGACCTCAGAAGGATATATTACCTGAGAACTGGGAGACAGATGCAAGCAACGTTCAGGAGTCTTGTAGGGTAGACAGAGATAACTGGCAGACTGGACAGTCACCTAATGTTCCTTTGAAAAGTTGGGGCATCTGTCTTCAGCCCACAGGGCTAGAGTCCCCAGCTCATTTTTTCAGTGTCCTGTAGACTGTCTGGCAATTTCTGTGGTAGGTATTGTGTTCCCTGAAATATTGTGTGTTCCCTGAAATAAACATATCTGGGGTCAGAGAACAGACAGCCCCTAGAACAGAGCCAGAAATGGTGGCTAGAAAATGGGTCAGAGCAAGCCATAGCAGAAGTTAGGCGGTGGTGCTACACGCCTTTAAACCCAGCAATTGGGAGGCAGAGCTACCCGGATCTCTGAGTTCAAGGCCACTTTAGAAACAGCTAAGCATGGTGACCCATGCCTTTAATCCCAGAAACCCAGCCTTTAATCCCGGGTAGAAGAAGAAAGATACATAAGGCATGAAAACTAGGCACCAAAGGAGTTAAGCATTTGGTTAAGCATTTTGGCTGGATAAGCATTTAGGTTTTGGAGCAACACAGTTCAGCTGCGAGCCATTGGGATGAGGACTCAGAAGCTTCCAGCCTGAGGAAACAGGATCACCTGAGGAACTAGTAAGGTGAGATAGCTGTGTCTCTAATCTTCCAGCAATCACTCCAGTAACTGGCCTTGGGTTTGTTCTTATTGATAAGAATCTTTAAGATTCCTACTACAAATTTCCTCTGTGAAGCAGGAACCTGAAGGACCATTTTGTCAAGCAAAGTTCAGTGGTCACCTTTCTATGGGTCCTGCATGTCCAGTTGATCAAGCAGTCCAGGCAAGAACAGTTTTTTGCCCATATGGCTATTTTTGCCAAGGTGAAGATAAACTCCATGTGAAGTGTCCTCAATGCCCATCCTCCTCTCTGAAGTAAATTGGTGCTGCCAGGAGCAGACATGCCTCACTGTCCAGGAAGTCTAAATTTTAAAAATATTTTAAATGCCATATTCTGTAGACCTTTGAAGTGTTTGAAGATCACCTGCCTATCTGAAATATATCTATGTATACCTAGAAAACTTAACATGACTATAAGTTTGACAATTATAGAAGACTAATTGATCTGTAATTCTTAATTATCCATTACAACCTAAATGAGTTGCATAAACATAATACCTCAAACAAGACTAGAAATATATATACAGTATAACAAAATTAACTTTAAGTTTTTATAAGTAGAATAAAATCTATACCAATGCAAGACATTTTAAACAAGTTATTGTTCTTTAAAAGTAAGTTCATTAATCTACCCTTTCATCCTACTATGTCTATATCATATGCCCTTTTTTTATTTTAGAAAGAGATCACATTTATAATCAACCTGATTTAAATATTGGTTTTTCTCTGTCCCATACCAGAGGACTCTTCTGATTTGGGATACAAGAATCTCTTAACCTTTTCTTTTAGCAATATGTCTGGGTTTAGAGAAGGAGTGAGCCAATTCCATCTCCAAAGCCAGCTTGATAATTTTGGGAATGTGGGCATAGTTTCTCTTACTACTTCCTGCTGGAGGGGGGCGCTGTATCTTATGGGGACACAAAGAAAAATTTTAGGATTATGGAGTAGTTCATGAGGGTAAGCCTCTGAGCCAGTTGCCTTGAAACCATTCTGGATGTTGTATCATCTGAACCATGGTGTCATCGGAGACCTTTCAGGGGGTCTTCGCTGGTCAAACCTGATGTATCTTAATCTGGAACAAATCCACAGCCTCTGGCTTTCTGTGGAAACAAAAGCAGAGACTCTTTTCCAAAGCAACATATCCTTATATCCAAATTTTGAAATCAAGGTACCATATTTGTTTAACTCAACAGCTCAAGGTACTTGGAGTTCCTTGGAATGAAAGTGGTTGGCCAAGTGGCAAGCATATCCCTGGGCTCTTCATCAGGTCCCATGTTCTCTAGGGGCTGTACCTCATTCCATGCCAAGTAACAGTGCAACCATTTATGATTTCTCCACAGATAGTGTGTTTTCATTTATTCTGTTATCAAATTAATAATTACCATGAAGTAATATTTAATTATGGTATCGATTTTAATTCCTCATATATTGAATATAAATCTGTTAATGCATTATAATGACAATGAAGCTTATTTTTAATAGATTGACAAAACTGGCCTCCACCACAATCATGATCTTCTCATGTTTCACATTAGGTTTCAGTCTACAGTAATGCAGCTGTGTAGACCTAGTCTCTATTCTCTGTCTATGGCTCCTGGGGATAGTGCTGCCATCATCTTCAGGCCAGTTATGGCACAAGCTGATACTGGTACCAGCAGAATCTGAATCAGGCTCCAAATTCCAAACACAATTTTCTGTACAGTTTTGGTCTGAAATCCTCTCATCGTCAGTGGCAAAGAAACCACATCAGATTTCATATTCACCATAAGCACCTACATTATAAAGACAGTGTAATTCACTACTGTCATGGAATCCCTGGTATTTCCCACAACATGCAATAACACTTTGAAATACTAGCTCTACACATTACAAAGACAAACAGGATAATACCATGTCATTTTAATTCTTGCATATGTATGTGTGGTCATTACCCAAGCTTTATGGGTAAGTCTGGATCAACCTTGACACACACAGGTAGAACTGAAACACAAGCCACTGTTTCATACCTTAGTTGCAATTTTACCCATAGTGATTTTTCAAAGAAACTAGGTTCATTTTGGAGATAGAGCTATTTCACCCTTCTCCAGCTTTATATATTGTGTCCTTTTGGAAGCCACTAGTGAGGATTCTAAATGATCTCTGTGGTAGAATATCTCATAGAGAAATCATATAGTTATCATAGACACGTGATACTTTTTTTTGTTTTTTGTTTTGGTTTTGTAGTGAATCCAGGCATTCTGGTCTTAGAAGTTCTAAGAGTGAGTAAACAGAATCCTCTGTAGAAAGTCTCCAGAGTAGGACAGGACTTTAGGACTGAGGAGGCTGAAAATAAGAATCTTCAGTTGGATGGTGGTAGTACATGCCTTTAATGCTAGTTCTCAGAAGATCAAGGCTGGTGAATCACTGGGTTTGATGCCAGCCTTTTCTACAGAGTAATTTCCAGGATGGCCAGGGTTACACAGAGAAATAATGGCTCAAAAAAAAAATCTTCACTTGCCCAATAAGGGTTTCTTGGTCAAAAATTGAGAAAGCAGATCATTAATCAGTGACCATGACTTTGAGAGATGAAATTAAGTTAACAGTTGGAATGATCCTATATTGGTGAAATTATTAAGGCCACTTCACATAGTTAAAAAGGAGGTTTATTTTGTGGAGTAACTTACAAATGAAGGGATATGTAGGTTGTAGTTCTGGCAAAGTTATGGAACAAGTTGAGTCGTGTTCTCTGGAGATCTCTGCTCCATCTACCTCCAGCATCCAGGGCCCTGGAACCAAGAGAGCCCTGGCATCTGAAACTCAGATCTTCAATGTCCTCTCTCAGCCCCACCTTGTAGGTGTGACCATTACCGGAGCCTCAATGCGGGTTGGAAAAAAGAAGGTTCTATCCTAATACAAGATTATATACAATGGGATGGTTATCAAACATTGCCCAGGTGTAATGAGGGATAATGACCTAGATAAGATGGAACTACAATCAATGTGAATAATATCAAGCAAGAAACACATACTAAAATCCAGACAAGACTAGAGCATGGGTAAATGGCATGTTACAAAGATCATCCCAGAAGGTGTTCTATCCTAAAGACTCTGAAACTAATACTTAATATGTTCTATCTAAGATATTATATACATATACTAAGTTGTAACTATAACTACTAGTCTTCAATCTCATCAAACACCAGAGAAGGAATATAATGATAACTGAGAAATGGAAGATGGATGCAAGCAACTTTTTGGAGTCTTGCAAGAGTAGACAGAGACAGCTGGCAGCCTGGACAGTCACCTAATATTTCTCAGCATCATTGGTGCATTAAAATTGGCTATAGGCCTAGAATATCTGACAGACCATTTTTTTCTGAAAGACCATCTTACTCTGTCTTGCCAGAGTACAGTGATTGATTCCCATGTGTCCCACTTGTCCAGAAAGGACAGCATTCCTACTGTCAGAAGTTGATGCAAGGACAGTTCTTTTCCAAATAGGCCATTTTGTGCCAAGAAGACAAACTTCCAAATGGAAATGTCTTAAAATCCCAACACTCTCTCAGGACCAAATTGGTGCTGTCAGGAGCAATTTTGTCTCACGACAACAGAATTCTGAGTTATTTAAATGCCATATTCTCTAGGTTCATGAAGTGTTTGAAGATTACCTGTCCATCCGATCTATGTATCTAAGCATAGGTGACTAAAAATCTATAAGTCTTATCTACCTACACATCCTAAGGAATAAGGCTTCATGTAAACAAGCCAGACAGTCTGTAAACAAATGTACAGTAAAAGGACAATGACTTTAAAATTGTGACAATAAACAAGATATCTTTAACAGAGGTAGGAATGTATAGTGCAATATGAAATATGACAATAATCCTAAATGTATATCAGTATACAGAATATCTTAAATAGAAGTAGAACATACATGCAGTATGACATATATATTTACAATTGTATCAATATACAAATACTTCAAATAAGAATAAAATATGTGTACATTATAACAACTATAGTTCTGTATTTGTATCAATATACAATGTTATCTTAAACAGGAATATAAAAATAGTTTATATTTGTATCAACCTATAATTATTCATAACAGTGCAAATTACAATGCAAATTATCTAAGGCTGCTATTTTATTGAATTTGTTTACTAGTGTATACAATAATCCACCATAATATCTTATACCTATCCATTCCATTTCTTCTTTTCCCCTTTTTTGAGTAATGGGTAAGATTGTTTGAAATTCTGGCAAGAAGTGTAGTATGATGATGATTATTATGGCATCATTCTGGATTGGATAGCGTTGTTGTAGTTGGGGCCCCATCTTCTTTCTGGAGACTACAGAGATTGCTATTGAAAAACTTCTTTTTTATCAAAATGGAAAGTTTGGATTTAAAGATGACATGATATGTAAAAATGATTCTGAGTAATCAAAATAAGCATAGAGAGATTTAGAATCTTGGAGATAATGGCCCCTTATTATTGGTTTCCTTCTGTCTCACATCAGAGGGCTCTTATGATATGGGACCAAAAAAATCTCTCAACCTTTTCTTTTATTAATATGCTTGGGTTTAAAGAAGGAGTGAGCCAGTTCCATCTCCAAATCCAGCTTGGTTTATACTTGAATTGGAACCACAACTATTCTAGATTGATAGAGTTATAGATGTTAGACAATAATATTTTACCCTGTGTAGATTGGTACCAATAGATTCTTTCTTTCTTTTGTAAACATCTGGATAGCCAAGGCCTTATGATTTCTGGAAGATGGGTATTCCCATTATCCTGGAAAAACAAAAACAGAAACCTACCCCAACCTTTGATTGTTAAAGTTTTCTTACAACTCGAAGAGATGTCATATTAGTGGATGATTGCTGTGGATATCGCTCTGTGTAAATAAAATTCTGATTGTCCAGTAGCCAGACAGGAAGTATAGGTGGGGCAAGCAGAGAAGAGAATTTGGGGAATATGAAGGCAGAGGGAGAGATACTGCCAGCCACTGCCATGACAAGAAAGATGTGAGGTACTGGTAAGCCACAAGCCACGTGACAAAGTATAGATGAATTGAAATGGGTTAAATATAAGAGTAAGGACTAGACAATGGTAGGCTTGAGTTAATGGCCAAGCAGTTTAAATAATTTAAGTGTCTGCGTGTTTATTTTATAAGTGGGTTGTTGGACTAACAGGGCTTGGCAGGGCCTGGAGAGAAGGTCTCCAACTACAGATGATCTTTTACTTCTCCTCATCAAGGGGTTTCTCCTGTTTGAATCAAATTTTTATTAATTTTGTTGGTATCCATGGCTTTTCTTCTCCTGTGGAAACAAAGGCAAAACCCCTTCACCAATGTAGGACATATCCAGGTTTCCATTCTTAGGTCAACACATCTTTGAAATAAACCGGTTGGTTTAGCTCAGGAGTTTTGTCTGTCGTCCAATGTCTCTCTGCAGCTGTTGTTCCTTTCTCATCAGCATTGAGAAAATTCAAGCTTAATAAATATGCAATCTATTTCAGGAGTCATTGTTACCTGATGCTGTTTATTTAGCATATCCTTTAAAGTTCTATTGGATCTTTCTATGACTGCTTGGCCTGTGGGATTATGTGGTATCCCTGTAACATGCTTTATATTGTAATAAGCAAAGAACTGTCTCATTTTATTGAATACATATGCTGGGGCATTGTCTGTCTTAAATTGTACAGGTATTCCCATGATGGCCATAACTTCTAATAGGTATGCAATCACAGCATCAGCCATTTCAGAACTCACAGGAGTTGCCCACTGAAATCCTGAATAGGTGTCAATGGTATGGTGTACACACTTTAATCTTCCAAATTCTGCAAAATGAAACACATCCATCTGCCAAATTTAATTTCTTTGTATGCCGTTTGGATTGCTCCCTGCAGGTAATGGAATTTGTTTATAGAAGGAATAAGTAGGACACTTTTTCATAATATTCTTAGGTTGTTGCCAAGTGATGGAGAAATCCTTCTTCAACCCTTTGCTATTTACATGGAGTTTCTTATGAAATTCTGAGGCTTCTAGCAAATTACCTATTAGTAACTGATCAATCTCGTCATTACTTTGTGCTAGAGGTCCTGACCAACCTGTATGGAATCTGATATGTGATGTTATATATGATGTTCCCTTTTTCTGAAAAAATATTTGATTATAAAGGCTATTGAGTTAAATCAATATGTGTATTTTAAAGGTACCTTGACTTCAAAAGTATATGTTGCTTTGGAAAGGAGGCACTGCTTTTCTTTCTCCAGAAAGCTAGAGGCTATGGAAGACCCCTGGAAATGTCTCCAATGACACCATGGCTCAGATGATCCAACATCCAGAACAGTTTTAAGGCAACTGGCTCAGAAAATACACCCTCACGGACTACTCCATAAATCTAAAATATTCTTTGTGTCCCCATAAGATGCAGGACACCACTCCATCAGGAAGCAGTAAGAGAAGCTATGCTCAAACTCCCAAATATACCAAGCTGGCTTTGGCGATGGAATTGGCTCACTCCTTCTCTAAACCCAGGCATATTGCTAAAAGAAAAGGTTAAGAGATTCTTGTGTCCCAAATCAGAAGAGCCTTCTGGTGTGGTATAGAGAAAAAAAAACCAATATTTTTATTTAAATCAGGTTGAATATAAATGCAATCTCTTTCTAAAGAAGAAAAGGGATATAATATAAATATGATAGGATGAAAGGGTAGATTATTGAACCTACTTTTAAAGAGCAACTTATTTAAAAATGTTTTACATTGCTATGGATTTTAGTTTATTGATACAAATCTGAAGTTAATTTTGTTATAACATATATATAAATTTCTACTCTTGTTTGAGGTATTATGTTTATACTATGTTTATGTAACTCATTTAGATTGTAATGAATAATTTAAAAATACAGATCAATTAGTCTTCTATGATAGTCAAACTTATAGTCATGTTAAGTTTTCTAGGTATGCATAGATATATTTCAAATAGACAGGTAATCTTCAAATACTTCAAATACCTACAGATTTTGACATTTAAAATATTTTTAAAAATTTAGAATTTCTGGACAGTAAGACATGTCTGCTCCTGGAAGCACCAATTTACTTCAGAGAGGAGGATGGACATCAAAAACACTCTATATAGAGTTTATCTTCACCTTGCAAAAATAGCCATATGGGCAAGAAACTGTTCTTGCCTGGAATGCTTGATCGACTGGACATGCAGGACCCATAGAAAGGTGACCACTGAACTTTGCTTGGCAAAATGGTCTTCCAGGTTCCTGCTTTGCAGAGGAAATTGCCATACATTCTACAGGACACTTAAAAAAGTGACCTAGAGACTCTAGCCCTGTGGGCTGAAGACAGATGCCCCAACTTTACAAAGGAACATTAGGTGACTGTCCAGG
This sequence comes from Onychomys torridus, assembly GCF_903995425.1. Taxonomy (NCBI): domain Eukaryota; kingdom Metazoa; phylum Chordata; class Mammalia; order Rodentia; family Cricetidae; genus Onychomys; species Onychomys torridus. The sequence goes on from NC_050445.1 coordinate 129,656,928, forward strand.
CTGCCAGCTGTTTCTATCTACCCTACAAGACTCCTGAAAGTTGCTTTCATCCTTCTTCTGTTTCTCAGATAATATTATATCTTTCTAAGGTCTTTGATATAGTTGAAGACTAGTTATTATTTTCCTTAGTTATGATAGAAGATAAGTTATATATAAAACCTTAGACTCACAAATATACGATAGATAGGATATCTTCTTTTATTTTGACAAATAGAAATAGATTAGTTATTATAAATAGACTAAATATTGTAACTGTAATTCTTGCTTGATAATAGTTTTGTTATATGTAATTTTAGTATGTTAAAATTAAAAACTTCCCTTTTGAAAAAAAGAAAAAGGGAAGTGCTATGGGATAGTCTGCATGTTAAATGTGTTGCACTGATTGGTTAATAACTAAAATACCAATTGGCCAGTAGCCAGGCAGGAAGTTAAGGTGGGACAAGCAGAGAAGAGAATTCTGGGAAGTGGAAGGCTGAGGCCTAGAGACACTACCAGAGAGAAATAACGTACCGACCGGTATGCCACAAGCCATGTGGCAACCTCTAGACTAATAGAAATGAGCTAATTTAAGATATAAGAACTAGATAACAAGAAGCCTGAGCCATTAGGCCAAACAGTTTAAGTAATTTAAGTCTCTGTGTGATGAATAATAAGTAGGATGTCAAATGTCAGGCTTGGTGGGACCTGGAGAGAAAACTCTAGCTACAGGAGAATTGTTGCTTTTTAGGATGTGGTCACTGGTATGTTTCCAATGATCCAGTATATGGGCATATACCTACGACCATATGAAGTTTAGTAATTGGAATTAATGGGTTATCAAGACACAACACAAAATGAAAAGAGAAGACATAATTTGAGGAGGGTGAGGTATTAGAACAGCACATGAAGGGTAAAAATGGGGGATAGATAAGATCATATTTTATTGTACACATGTATAAAATTATCAAAGGAGGAAAATCCTTCCAGACCAGACTGAAAATATCAAGTAAAACCTCACTGACTCATGTGTGATGTGTTCTCTCTCTATGCTCAAATTTTCCAACATGTGATGAGACATGCTTTCTGTAGCAATCTAGATGCATATGCTATACTTATTTATACAATAAACACAAGGTTACAATTATACAGATTTCTAGAAGGATCTGAAATATCTATTTGAACACATATTCTTCAGCTAAAGCCTCAGGACTTGAGTCTCAGAAACCAATTCTGTCAAGGACCAAGATGTCAGGAACCAAACATGAACCATGGAAAAGTACTAGCTAGGCCAGAGAACAAATTATAAGACCGCTGCCCTTCCACAGAGCAGTAACAAATGTTTACTAACCAGAGGCTTCCAAAGATAAAAAGACATTCCACAGTCAGGTGCTATGACAACCAAATGTGAAGAGCATTCCATGGTCAGAAGGCTTAGCAACAGAATGGCCCCTGAACAGTGACCTTAGCGAACATCTTGCAGTCACACAATCTGCACATCTCCCGCGTTCTGCACTCCTTCCATGTCCTTTCAGCTTCACTTCTTTCTGCCCCCTCCCCTCATATGCTATATAAGCATAGTGGAGGAAAATAAAATTTGCAGCTTGATCAGAATCCTGTCTTGTTGTTGTCCCTTTGTGTCCCCTGTTTCTTTCATTTGCTCCCACAAGTGGGTCGTTCCCATTGAATCACCGCTGGTCGGGGCACAATTGCTTGAGTTATAATATAGAATAAATAGTATTTAAACCTTCCCACTCTGAATTAGGGTATTGAATTTATCTATTTGAGTCCTGTCATTAAATGGTAGAAATTTTATTCATTTAACCATGTATTTATTCAAGTAATACCTGTCTATTGAGAATTATATGCATTTTTCATAACTTCATTCCTCCTTTTCCATTTGCAATGTCTCAACACTCTTATAGTAAGTGGCCACTAGAGAGTCATTTGTCTTGTAAAAATGAGGATTACTTATCCCTTTAGGTTTCTTTATTTGGTTGCCAATATGGCAAAACTAAAACAACAAACAAGTAAAGTCAGGTTCAATTAGCCGGTAAGATGCTATAATGAAAAAAACATTAGCAAATACAAAGTGTATTGAAAAGACTGCCTTGGTTCTGTAGTGCTATCTTGGCATCCTTGGTCCTTATAGATCCTATATGTCTCCACTTATGCACCTTACACAGTGGCATCCAACTGTCCTCTGCTATAGGCTGTAGGGTATGAATCCATTTTTCTGCAAACACAGAAGACACTTTATGTCACTTGCTCTTAAGGGTGGGCTTTTCACTCCCTTGGTACTTTTCACACAGCTGCATCAACCAGGGGATTTGCATATTGCTCCCTAGGGTGGACTTCTCTTTGCAAGTACAGGACAAAAGCTAGGTGCTCTTTCTGACTTGGCTACTCAGGACTCTTCATATCAAGTTCTCAGAATGAAGCGTCCTGCTCAGCTCCTGGGGCTGCTTGTGTTTTGGCTCCCTGGTAAGGAAAGAAACAAAGATGAAGAAGGATATTGTGGAGGGTTTAGGGATTTCTGGGGCCCTGCTGATGCAAATACATGTGCTGTCCATGTGTGAGATGGCCAGTCTTGTTCTCCATGAATGGGTTTGCAAAGTTTAGAGGGTAAAGGGAGGAGAACCTGTGCTCTTGTGGCAACTCTGCAAAGTATCAAAGCAGATGGTACAGTTAATTTCTAGTGAGTGTCTATGCTCTCTCTACATAGGTATTTTATGTTGAATATTTATAGACTATGAATGAGTCATTGATATAATAAGTAGGAAATAAATAAAGGTAGGAGATATTATTTATTGTGGCATTTTGTTTGTACATAACCTTTCATTTATGTTATTTTAGGAGCCAGTGAGGATATTGTGATGACCCAGCCTGCACTCTCCAATCCTGTCACACTTGGAGAGTCAGCTTCCATCTCCTGCAGGTCTAGTAAGAGTCTCCTACATAGCGATGGCATCACTTACTTATGTTGGTACCTGCAGAGACCAGGCCAGTCTCCTCAGCTCCTGATCTATTAGATGTCCAACCTTGCCTCAGGAGTCCCAAACAGGTTCAGTGGCAGTGGGTCAGGAACAGATTTCACACTGAAAATCAGTAGCGTGGAGCCTGAAGATGTGGGTGTTTATTACTGTCAGCAGTGGCTTGAATATCCTCCCACAGTGATACATCCCTGAACAAAAACCTCCCTGAGTGAGGTGACAAAGCTGCCTCATAAGTTCCTTGTTTTTGGTGCTAAGTGGTATAATTAGCATGGCATAAGTACATACCCTTCCCCAGCACAATTGTTTCCCAGATTCACCAAATTGAGAACTCAACTCTAAATCTTACACAGTACAAACTTTTCCAGTTATATCTATTTACCAGAAAACTTTATAATTTCCTTTTTTTGTATACAAATAAAGAAAGGAATTTTTGAACAATACAGAAAATGAAGATATGGTGATCTCAGGAAAATGAAAGCAAGCAAAAAGAGCCAAGCTTAACTCTCACTGTGTTTGCATTAGGCACCAATCTTTCCTTACAAAAGAAGGTGTTTTCCTATTTATCTTTCTGATAATGATCACATCAAATACACGAATTAATTGCTTGTTGTTAATTTTTGTGTGATCATTACATAGACTCCACTCGGGGCTGTGATGTGGATCCAGTCTCCGCTGGCTTCCTTATGTCCCAGGCCATGAGATCACTGTTCATTGTAGTGCAAACACTGATATTAATGGAGCTCCATCATGGCACAGTTGAAAGCCAGACTAGGAGATAAAGAGCATTGTCTCATTCACTTGAACTGATGAACTAATGTCTGTCAGACCAGGGTGGTGTGTCTGGAAATCACGCATTTCTGACTACCAACTTTCTAGACTGCACTAAGCAATCACTCTTGTCCTGTTCTGTCTGTTTTACTCCAAATTTGAACACAGTAGCACACAAAGCAAGTCTTGACGATAAAGGAAAACTAAATTAATATCTGACATTCTGTTTTCCTCTGAAGAGCTAAAATTATCACCTGTCTCATAAAATAAGCCTATTGTTACAGTAGTGGTATGCAAATTATGGGCATAAACAACTACTACTTTCTGGTTAGATTTAAGACCCCTTATATTATGTGAATATAGTTTTCACAAGTAGGAGTGGCAAGAACCTGTGGTTAGCAATGTCATAGGCCCTAGGAAACAACCTACACTATTTTTATGTTTACATATGTTATTTTTGTTATTTGAACAGATTTAGAAAATTTAGTTGTTTGTAATTAAGAGAAGAAAATAAATAAATTAAGAAAAAAATTAGTCGCACAAATTGTAAATGAAATAAGTGGGATAAAATAATCAATGAAGTGGAAAAAGAATACCACAAAAAGAACCCCTGTTGTCCTTACTAAGGAATATCTCGTAGAGGGAAGATAACTAATAAGAAAACACTACTTTTTTAACTTGGTCAAGAACTGAAAGAATAGATGTGTAACTTTTTCATACCATAATCAAAATGGAAAAAAATGTCATAGAAAGAAAGGATCTTGTTCACACTGATGACCACTCTCTTTTGATTGGTATTTGTTCAATAGAGTGAACAGCAAAACTCATTTATATTTTCCTACTCTTAGATTCATCACTAATTTATTGCCCACAGTCCAGATATGACAAACACAGACCCCTTTACCTATCATGCCATCATACATGAGGAATTCTTCCATAATTACTTAGAAAAGTGCTCCAAAAATATAGTCATAGAGAGAAGAATTAACATCATTTGAGAGTCTAGAATTAAAAAAATGTCTAATCCATAGTGAAAACAACTAGTTCAGGTTTTGTCTGTTAAGTATGGTATAGAAAACAAAAGGAGATATTAAACAATAGTATTCAGCTTACATTTGAACTTGCTGCTTTTCACTCTTTTTCACCTTCAGTAATCAAATTTTAGAGTATAGCATATTGATTTATATGTCCAAAGTATTTTCACAAATGAATCCATAGAAAGGGTGTTAGATGAATATGACAGTTTATCTTCAGTGTATAATATATGGATTTCAGGTGAATTGAATGTATGCAGTGAAATTTCAAACATCAAGTTAAATGAACAGCTAGTATGGAACACACTCAGAGATGTATCTACTGCCATTATGAAGATCTACAATATATTTAAAACTTTGAAAAATTCATTTTGATCGTTTTCCATTGACAAGAATACAAGAGTAAGCTATATGAATATGATTTTAGGTGGATCTTATTTCACTTTTATTTGTGCATAGTGAATATGAGTAGTGTATTTGCACCTTTCCTGGAACTCACTCTGTAGACCAGGCTGGCCTCGAACTCACAGAGATCCACCTGCCTCTGCCTCCCGAGTGCTGGGATTAAAGGCATGTGCCCAGCTTAAAACTGGTTTATCTAAGCCTATGTGGTAAATGTTCTATATGTGTGAGGCAGGCAGCTCTCTGGAAGATCTGAATAATTGAGACTGACTCAATAGGCTTTAAAGGCAGTACTACCAGAGGTCTGTCAGTACCAGCGGTCTAGCTCTTGAGGAGGCTCAGGAGGCAGGAACATGGGTCCATTGCGTTTTTCCCCAGTCATCGTCAAGCAACACAAGCCAACACCACCACAATTTTCAAAGGAGGTAATATATGTACTATATCACATTCTCTCACCCTTTTCCTGACATGAATCCTTCCTATAGTCCCCAACTCTCACACTGATAGTCTCTTTATTATTATTATTATTATTATTATTATTATTATTATTACGTATGATATAATGCAACAATATGAAAACTGCAATATGTAAATAATGTATGAGACATAATGAGGATATGAAGTGAATATCCTCTTTCATGAGGTGCAGTTTGAGGACACTGCATTATCTTATAAAATGGTGTAATTATGTTATAATTATAAAAATAAATGTATTATGTAAAAATGAATAAAATGATTATGATTGTTTGGATTCATAGTTGAACTGAGTTGCTTTAAGAAAGAGATTCTTGAAAACATCTTTGTCTCTTGCCAGTGTTTTCCACAGATAAATATATGGCATGTTATTAAAGTCTGTCTTTTACATTTTTTTTTCATAGATGATCAGTTTGGTGTTGTCTAAGTCATCTGAAAACCACAGGCTCACTAGAATGTCCCTTCATTATACTTTAAGATGCTCTAGTTTCATGGTTACATTCAACTCTGTGACAATTTTCAGTTATTATCTATGAGGGCCAAATTACCTGTGCCCGTATGCAGTGGGTTTTCTTATGGACATGCTCTTGTTCTGTCTTTTGTTCAGAGGACTGTAATTTGTTTATTGTCTTTTGTTTACCTAATTAAGGTAGAATTTGTGGCTTCTCTGTGCTGTCATTTTTGTTTGTATATATTGGAAATAAGACAATTATGAAAATAATTGCTGACATAGGAAATGTGACTTTGTCAGTTGCCTATGTAACCAACACTTTTCTACAGGAAACTACATTTTATATCTTGTCATTTGCTTAATAACAGTGGCCACATATTGTCAAAAAATCTGGAAGGCAAGAACATCCAACTGATATTCATGCTTAGCAGTCAATAACAAAGATTAAAAAATTAAAAGGAACAGTGAGAAATACAGGTAGAGCAGTGAACAAAGGACAAGGAATGCATTTACATTGACATTTTGGAGCATATTATTCCCCTTGTACCAGGAAACAAAACAAAACATCAAAATAAGAATGAAATGATTAAATGTCTCTTGCAAATACTATTTAATATCACAGTAACAGAGAGAAGGATGCACATTACCAAACGTTGACAATGTTATGCAAAGAAATCTATAGCTAATGAACTATATTTGGTTTCACTTTTATATCTGACATAGAGGGTGCCAAATATACATCTATGTATCTGTTCAAGATAAACAGATGTATTTCTTCATTTATGATCTGATACAAAGACATTCATATTATGTTTATTAATAACTTCTGAAGGTGAAAATGTATATGAAAGAATAAATGGTTTCATTACTAGAAGATCCAGAAACAGATATTTATTTATTCACAGAACATGAGTGAACCTTTAAAGAAACAGTTGAATTATGAAAATGAAGTTAAGTCACTGAAGGATATGTGCTGTATGATTTCATTCAAATGAGATTGAGAATGAAATAATAGATGATCTGCACGGACAGCAAAAAGTTCAGTCTGACATATAAACTTAAGAGAATTTTATATAAAAATAATTTCAATGCTATGAAAATGGTGTGTGTGTGTTTATATATGGTATGATTGGTAATGTTTATAAGTGTTCATTTCTTTTTGAAAGAATATTGTGTTTGAGTATATATGGTAGTGCTTATTGTAGGCACTTCTTTGTGTAACACTTTGATCACTTAACTTAGTCTCCTTGATTATAATTAAAGATCTAGAATGTTGAATAATTCGCTTCCATCTTGTAAACTTGTAGTGTGCTAGAGACGATGAACACAAAGTTCTGGGAGTTCATTTCATTCCTGAGGGTAATTAGCTGTGGGTGTTAAGTACATCCTCCAAATTCTCTGAAATTTAGCTGTGTGTTTTTAGATAAAAATCTAAGTAAATTTCAAATTAGACTAGACTTCTTTGTTAATTCATATTGACAACTTATTTGAACTACATTGTCAGTTTTTCAGCATTCTGCTAGTCCGCCATCAGTCACCAAATTTTGTTGAATTACTTTCACTCCTGATATAGAAGACCTTTTTGAGTCATTCTTCAAATGTAAGAAGCCCAGATAACTGTCTTCTCTATGTACACTGCTATGCAGACCAGAGTATTTGCATATTGCTCCCAAGGGAGGTCATGGCTTGTTGGCCTGAGATAAAAGCTCCATTGTGCTCTTGTCTTCACTGTCTCCTTAATTCATTTTCTCAAAATGATGTGTCCTGTCCAGTCCCTGTTTCTGCTAATGTTCTGGATTCTGGGTAAGGATAGAGGGAGATGAAAGTGGAAAATGGGAATGGAGGGTGAGCTCTGGCTGCCAATGTGTGTTCATGTGTGATGAGGTATGTCCTATTCTCAAGGATGGCCATGTGAGGTTAAGTTATGTGATAATGAGAAATTAGAGAGACATCTGTGCTAAGATGAAGATTCTGAGTTCAATGGGATTGGGTGGTGTAGACTATGACCTTAAGAACCTCCAACTCACTATTTTTGTGTGTTCGAAAAAGGCATTTGATATGTTTTAAAAACCAGAAAAAATACCAGGATCTCACTTGAATTGAGTAACATAAAGGATTTCAGGAACATTTGCACATGACTTTATACTATTCTCTTCTAATTTCAGGAACCAGTGGTGATGCTGTGCTGACCCAGACTCCACTCTCTTTGTCAGTTACCACTGGATAGTCAGCTTCCATCTCTTGCCAGTCAAGTCAGAGCCTCTTAGATAGTGATGGAAAAACTTATTTGAATTGGTTGCTACAGAGACAAGGACAGTCTCCAAAGAGTCTAATTTCTCAGGTGTCCATACTTGACACTGGAGTCCCTGATAGGTTCAGCGGCAGTGGGTCAGGGACAGATTTCACTCTCTAAATCAGCAGAGTGGAAGCTGAGGATGTGGGAGTTTATTACTGCCTCCAAGATACAAGTGTTCCTCACACAATGATATAGATGCTAACAAAAACCTCCTTGCTTAGAGAGGACCAGCTGCAATGGGCTGCCTGATTGTACAGGAGCAGTTCACTCTGCATCACTGTGAGAGGCAGGCACAAGGGAATTTGGGCCATTGTTTGCAGCTGAGAGCTCTGGCTAGATGAACGGTCTGGCGAGACCTCAAGTGACACCAATTTCTGGGCCTTTAAGCTGTAACAGCAATGGCATTGCCTCTGCCTCAGAAGAATTTCATATCCTTAATTTATTTTATTGTTGAAAATTTTAAACATTTAAAACTTTTCTTTAATTTCTTGAGCTTTGTTTTAATACTTCCTTTTAATGATGTGTGTTTATTAAATTCTTATTTAGCTTTTTAAATGCTGAGATGTCTATTTATATTCTTTTTTATTTTCCTAAGTAGACTTGAGATTTTGAATATTTTTAAATTATGTATATTTTAGTATCTAAGGGACATGAAACAAGAAAGTTGGTTTATTCATTTACTATATTCATTTAGAGATTAAGGTTTACTGCATTTCAAAGTCTTGCTTAAGTCTTTATATTGACATGTCTGAATATGACATAATTGTTGGTTCTAGAAATTTTATATATGGTTTCTATAACAAAAGAGTTTCTCCTGGAAATATTGCTATGACCTAACCCAGCTACCACAGGCTATGCTTAGTACACACTGTGCATACTGTTACACTCTATTGTAGCATGAATCTTAAAAGGTTCTTATTAATAAAACCATGCCTGAGGACAGTTATTGGAAGATCAGACACAAAGAACAAGCCACAGCTACCTCAACTTGCCAGTTCCTCAGCAGGTCTTGTTTCCTCAGACTAGATACTTCTGTGTCCTTTTTTCAATGGGTCTCAGCTGAACTGTGCTGGTCAAAAGCCTAACAGCTTAACCAGCTAAATGCTTCTAGTTTCTGGTCGTCAGGCCTTATATATCTTTCTACTTTCTACCATCACTCTCTGGGATCAAAGGCTTGCTTTCTGGGATTAAATGTGTGAGTCACCATGCCTGGCTGTATCCTCGAACAGAGATCCAGGAAAATCTCTCCTCTGGAATGCTAGGATTAAATGGGTGTGCTACCACTGCCTATCCTCATGTATAATATTGTGTCTATTCTGTCTCTGACCCCAAATAAGTTTATTATGGTGCACAATATTTTGGGAAATACAATACCACCACAATCTATATAATTCTTCTGTAATTATAACCAACATCTTCAAAGACTGCATTTGTCCCAGTGATCTGCCCACTGGGATATAGCTCTTCCCAGTCTGGTGTGTTACCTTCTTTCCTGTGAAAAGCAATTTTGGGGTAGACATCAGAGTTCCCATAGCCTTGTCAGGTTTCTTCACTGTTTTTCAATTTGTGGAGGAGCCTTCTTCCTCGGTGGGTAAGTATTACACCTGGAGATGACACTTAGGTGAATGAGAACACAGTATGGACTAGTTACCTTCTAAGAAGAAGTAAAGAGTGAGAACTTTGCAGCAGCTGCCTACAGTGCCCATGAGAGAAGATTCACTAGTAACAGACTTCAGGAGCAGATGTATGGACTGATGTAGGCCTCACTTATACATTCTTACAGCTAGAGAAGTAGTATTTGCTTTCAAGTAGATCTCATATGGTGACAAGGGTTAGTAGTTGCAATATATTTCATATCCTAACAAGGCCATTTGATTTGTTTAAGTGCCTTATTATCTTCATGGTGTCTCATTTCACAACAGTGTTTTATCTCATATAATTTAGTATTTATTTTTTGCCCTGGTTCTTGTTGGGTAAGCAAGAGCAGAAAAGGGGTTAGCCTTTGTCCTAGAGGTTTCTAGGAGCCTTTATTTAGTTGGTTTCTCTGTTCCCTTGAATCAATATCTATCTATCTATCTATCTATCTATCTATCTATCTATCTATCTATCTTCTCCACCTTCATCATCATCATCAATCATCTCTGTCTCTCTGTCTCTGTCCCTGTCTTTTTCTCTCTCAAAAATTACACACATATATGCCAGTTTACCATTAACATTTATTTGTTTGTTTGTTTTTTGTTTTGTTTTTGTTTTTGTTTTTCAAGACAGTGTTTCTCTAGTTAGCTTTGTGTCTTTCCCTGGCTCTTGCTCTGTAGACCAGGCTGGCCTTGAACTCACAAAGATCTGCCTGCCTCTGCCTCCCAAGTGCTGGGATTAAAGGCATTCACCACTGCTGCATGGCAACCATTAACGTCTTAATATGTTCCCAATAATGCTGACACCTCTCTTCTTCTAACTAGTCTCTTTTCTATTTTCACATTTTCTCTTTTGATGCAGTTATTGTACAGAGAGCCACAGAGCCCTTGATCATGACTTCAATGAAAAGCTGGTCATTCTTCTTCAGGAAGCCATTTCTTTAATTTTTTTTTTTAAAGAGCTGCCACTGTCATTTATTTAAATGATTTTCTCTCCCTCTCTCCCCATCTCTATCCATCTCTTCCTCCTCTCTATTGATAATTTTAAATAGGAATTCTTTTCTCCTTAAGTATTTCTGTTGATTGATATTGAAATGTGGGTTTCTGTTCCTTAGTATTAGTAAATAAGTATCAAATATGCAAGTGTCCAATCAATGCTTTCTTATATGAGTAACATATCCTTCAAAAATAATGAACATAGAAGACAAGCACTGAAAAAGACTGGAATATAACTCATGAATTTTCCCGTATAATAATAATTATAACCAACAACAGGCCACCTGCAGTACATAAAGAACACATGAAGACAGGCTTTGAAAGGAAACACATGAATTTTTCTGCAGACTACTGGGAAAGGAGAACTAGTACATTATGTTTAGTTGTTACAGCAAAGCAGTTAATATAACAAGTTTACAGGGCACTCCTAAACTATTTATGTGCATATGTACACACTTTTATTAACAGTAAAATAGACAATAAGGAAAATATTTCAGGATCTACTGTGAGGAAAAGGTTCCCATACAATAAAGTAAGGTCCTATATCACTACACTTTCATCAACTAGTCATCAAGAAACAAAATCAAAATAAGTGAACACTACTGACCAAAAAATTCTAACAAATATTTGTGCAGTATTTTCACATGTTAGTTTCAGAAAATACCTTATTCATTTAGCAAAAGGATCATAGTCCAAAATATAAAGTATGGTACACCACAAGATATATCATAAAAAGTAAAAATACATTTATATTTTGTATCATTCGTAACTACAGAACAGTCATATTAGACATTAATTAAAGCAATGCAAAAATTGCAATGTGTGGTACCATGGATATGTGCAAAACAAACAGGAGCTTCTGTGGACAGAGCTCTGGGATTGTCTATGCTCATCTCTGTGATTCTGCAGAGTCCAGGAATCCTACAGGCCCAAGAAAAGCAACAGCAACACAGGGTTGTCTGCAGAAAACATGTTCCTTTCTGTGGCCCAAAGAATGGCAATGTGTAATTCTTCAAGTAGAGTAGTGTGGAATATTTAACACTCGTATTCTTGTGCATGCTGACTGTCCTTCAGATATAATCACACAAATTTGATAAAATTGGGTTCACTTCTTTTATTGGTGGGCATGGGTTTATTAATTAGAGAATTCCATACTCTTAGGTCAGATTAATTGCTAGTGTGGGGATGAATAAGAAAATTTATTTAATAAATGAGAAAGTATGAATAATGAGGAAGGTACAGATCTATTATCAAGTTCATCTTGATTCTGCACTTATCAAAGCTCTTCCTAGTTAGTTCCATCAAAGACTTCTGAAGTCAAGAACTTTTTCCACTTCCCATCACAATGGCATGAGCTTGCAATTACACAAATTAACCCTGGTATTCCTTAAATGCCTCAGATTATTGCTTCTGCTCTCTTTTCCCTCTTGGCATAGGCTGACTCCAGAAATGGAGAACTTCTCTAGAAGGTGCTCATTTAAGTATTGCATATGTTCCTTGTCATATTCTACCATCACACAATATGTTCAAGGGAATACAGTTTTCGATGATATGGACACATTGAGTATATCATCATCCTTGAAGAGTACTCTCAAAAGTAGGTTCATTTTTATACTTGAGTAGAGAGGCAGCCACGCAAAAGAAGGCACATATAATCATATCACCCATGGAACAAAACCCAAGATGGGTGACTCCTTTTTCATATTCTCTATGACTCTGTATATTGTGGTAAAATTGTGTTCCCCAAAATATTGTGCACCTTAATAAACTTATCTGTGGTAGAGATCAGAACAGCCATTAGAAAGACACAGAGGCCAGAAAATGGTGGCACGCACACCTTTAATCCTATCACTTGGCAGACAGAGATCTTCCTGGATCTCTGTGAGTTCAAATCCACACTGGACACAGCCAGGCATGGTAACTCACACCTTCCAACACAGGAAGTGATGGCAGGAAGCAGAAAGGTATGTAAGGCATGAGGACCAGAAACTAGAAGCTTTTGGCCAGTTAAGCTTTCAGGATTTTATGAAGCAGTTCAGTTGAGATGCATTTGGATAAGGACTCAGAGGCTTCCAGTCTGAGGAAATAAGATAATCTGAGGAAATTGTAAGGTAAGGAAGCTGTGGCTGGTTCTATTTCTCTGCTTTTTCAGTGTTCACCCCATTACCTGGCTCCAGGTTTGTTTTTATTAATAAGACATTCTACGGCTCATGCTACATTTGGTGCCCAAAGTTTGTGGTATAAATTCACAAAAAAAGCTGCTTGCCTGTGGCATTTCAGGCCCCTGTTCAGACCTGAGCTACCCTCACCCAGGTGTGGGGGAGCACACTGGTTGGATTTACTGGAGGAGCCAGAGGCAGGAGGATCTTGAGTTTGAGGCCAACCTAGCAGACTTGCTGAGGATAAGCTGCAGCCAGGGCCCAGCCACAAAGTGTGGCGGTAGGACCATGGAGGGAGTGGCTGCTGCTATGTGTGGCTGGTCCTTCTCATCTTGTTGGTGACTGTGGTGATGCTGTTACCTGGGATGAAGGTTTTACTACTGCTTATTCAGAGAATTTCCAGGATCATTATGTTACAAGAAAGCATCACCAAAGATCAGTTTGGAAAAGTTTGGCAAGACAAATGGTGGGGAGAAATTGCTGTGAACATTTTCTCTTCTAGGGAAGGATGTTTGTGGTTCTGAGAGACAGACATTTATCAGACTGTGATTGCTCCAAACCACAGAGGAGACAAAAAAAAAAAAATACTGCAAGAAACAATGAACACGTCTAACAGCAACTTTGAAATCTTCAAAAAGATGACTGGACCCCACAAAGATGATTTCATATGGACTATGATAAACCTATTAAGCTGATGAGCACCACTAAAAGATCAACTTGGAACTACAAACTACTCAGGACAATTTTGAGATGGCTACCTGAGATGATTCAGCCTGACAGATTAATTGAACAAGGATTTAAAACCAGCCCTGCACTTTCTCATTATGCAACAACTGAACAAATGATACAGGACTTGACAATTATCCCCAAAATTTTCTTTTCTGGATCCCTTAAAAATGTCTTCACACCCAGAAAGCAGGAAGTAATGTTAGGAAAACAATGCCCACATTCCCAAGAGGTGGAGTGGTGGTTATTGGTTGTTTAATGAGTTATGGATATTGTCATTGTTTATGATGGTTGGTTACAAGTTTTAATTGTTAATGGTCAGGGAAAAGCTGAACAAGGAGATTAAATTCAGAGTTTTTGTTTAAAAAAAAAAGAAAAAAGAGAATATAGATATGAGGTAGATCATTGAATCTACACTGAGAAAAAAAGATAAAGAAATAATAGGATAAATGGATAGATCATTGAATCTACTCTAAAAAGAGAAAAGGGAAGATCTGAAAAATGACAAAAGGGAAATTATTGAATTTATTATGAAAAGAAAAAAGAGAGAATATGGATATAGGATAAAAAGGGAGATTATTGAATCTACTTTTAAAAAGGAACTCCTTGGGTTTTTGTTTGTTTGTTTGTTTGTTTGTTTGTTTGTTTTTTCCCTTTTTGTTATATTTGTGTTTTAATTTTACACATCAGCCATGGGTTCTCCTGTCCTCCTCCCTCCCGCCCCCCCCCCCACCTTCCCCCCATCCACTCCCCTCCATTCCCATCTCCTCCAGGGCCAAGACTCTCCTGGGTATTCATTTAAACTTGGTGGATTCAGCATAGGCAGGTCCAGTCCCCTCCTTCCAGGCTGAGCAACTCCAGGCCTGGAACTCCATGTTTTAAATAGAATAAGTAATTTTTGTAGGAGTTAATCAAATGTTACTAGACTGGATGTTATATATATAAAATGAAATTTTAAAAATTTATTGAATTTTACATAACAGCCATGGACTCCCCTGTCCTCCCTCCTCCCGCTACCCCCCACCTTCTCCACAGCCCACCTCCCAGGGCAAGGACTCCCCCTGGGGATTCAGCTCAACCTGGTAGATTCAGTCTAGACAAGTCCAGTCCCCTCCTCCCAGGCTGAGCAAAGTATCTCTGCATAGACCCCAGGTTTCAAATAGCCAGCTCATGCACTAAGGACAGGTCCCAGTCTCAGTGCCTGGAGCCTCCCAAACAGTTCAAGCTAATCAACTGTCTCACTTATCCAAAGGGACTGATCCAGTTGAGGGCTCCTCACCTATTGGTTCATTCATGTGTTTCCACTAGTTTGGCTATTTGTTCCTGTGCTTTTTCCAATCATGGTCTCAACAATTCTCATTAATTTAATCCCTCCTCTTTCTCGCCAATTGGATTCCTGGAGCTCCACCTGGGGCCTGACCATAGATCTCTGCATCTGCTTCCATCAGTCATTGGATGAGAGTTCTAGCATGACAGTTAGGGTATTTGGCCATCTGGATCACCAGCATAGGTCAGTTCAGGCTTTCTCTCGAATATTGCCAGTAGTCTATTGTGGAAGTATCTTTGTGGATTTGGGGGACCACTCTAGCACTTTGCTTCTTCCTATTTCCATGGGGTCTACACTTATTATGGTCTCCTTTTTCTTGTACTTGAAGTTCTAGCCAGAGCACTAAAACAACATAAGGATTAAAGGATACAAATTGGAAAGGAAGAAGTCAAACTTTCACTATTTGTAGATGACATGGTAGTATACATGAGTGACCCAAAAATTTGAACAAGCAACTGATATAGCTTATAAACACCTTCAGCAACATAGCAGGATACAAGATTAACTCA
Source organism: Onychomys torridus (assembly GCF_903995425.1). NCBI lineage: Eukaryota > Metazoa > Chordata > Mammalia > Rodentia > Cricetidae > Onychomys > Onychomys torridus. The sequence continues at coordinate 129,672,676 of NC_050445.1, forward strand.
AAAAAAATTTCACTAGCCCTCCTATATATACATTGACAAACAGACTGAGAAGGAAATCAGAGATACACCACACTTTACAATATCCACAAATGATATAAAATACCTTGGGATGACTAACAAAGCAAGTGATGGACCTATTGACAAGAACTTTAAGTCCCTGAAAAAAGAAATTGAAGATGTCAGAAAATGGAAAGATCTCCCATGCTCATGGATAGGCAAGATTAACATAGTAAAAATAGCAATCTTTCTAAAAGAAATCTACAGATTCAATACAATCCCATCAAAATACCAGCATGATTCTTCATAGACCTGGAAAGAACAATACTCAACTTCATATGGAAAAACAAAAAACCCAGGATAGTCAAACGAATCCTGTATAATAAAACAACCACTGGAGGCATTACAATCCCTTACCTCAAGCTTTATTGCAGAGCTACAGTAATAAAAATAGCTTGGTACTGGCATAAAAACTGCCATGTGCAATGGAATCGAATTGAAGACCCTGACATTAATCTGCACACCTATGAACATATAATTTTTGACAAAGAAGCCAAAATTGTAGAATGGCAAAAAGAAAGCATCTTCAACAATTGGTGCTGGCATAACTTGATGTTAACGTGCAGAAGGCTGCAAATAGATCCATAACTGTTACTGTGTATATAATTTTTTTTGTCTGAATCTCTCAAATGTTAATGGACTAGACATTTTTAGAAAAGAAACTCACTAAAGAGGTGTAAGTGTATAAATTTGAAAGACATTATATGATAGTTCTGTTAGTAATGTAAGTTAGGATAGAAAATGAATCAGGTACACTTTCGAATTACCAAAAAGGATAGTAGTAGAACTTTTTTCTCTGAGTTTGTCAAATGCAAATGGACTAGACATTGTTTCAGTTTTTACTGCTTTTATATGTTGTATATAGTTATTGTACTTATTGGATATAGTTTTTCTTGTATCAGTTATGAGCTTTTTTAAATTTTTAGACAAAGAAGAGGAAAAGTGGTGATATTGTGATCCCCAAAATATTGTGCACCTTAATAAACTTATCTGGCATCAGAGAACAGAACAGCCACTAGACAGACATAGAGGCCAGAATATGGTGGCACTCACACCTTTAATCCTATCACTAGGGAGGCAGAGATCTGCCTGGATCTCTGTGAGTTCAAACACACACTGGAAAAAGTCAGGCATGGTGACTCATGCCTTTAAACCCAGGAAGTGATGGCAGGAAGGAGAAAGATGTATAAGGCATGAGGACCAGATTTCAGGCTTTTGAAAAGCAGTTCAGTTGAGATCCATTTGGATAAGGACTCAGAGGCTTCCAGTCTGAGGAAACAGGATCATCTGAAGAATTGGCGAGTTGAGGAAGTTGTGGCTTGTTCTGCTTCTCTGCTCTTTCAGTGTTCATGTCATTACCTGGCTCAGGTTTGTTTTTATTGATAAGACCTTCTAATATTCATGCTACGGTATGTGGAGTATGCTCAGATAAAACTGTTATGGTGGCATTCTTTAGGTTAGTAGTTCTTCATCCTTCCATGAGATCTAAAACAGAAACCTCGGTTTCATTCAATCATGATTTTAAATCTCACATTGAAGATTTCAACCACTTGGTTCACAGAGTATCCTCCTTTGTAATTGTTTTCTCCTCCTGACTGAACTCTGTGTTACAGGTTTCCAAGTGCTCCAGGATAACAGGCACTGCAGTCTCTGCCTGAGAGTAGACTCTGCATGGCTGTGACAAATGTCTGGTGAAAGATGGAAAATGACATATTTAATTTGTATCAAGTCTTCAGGGTTCCAGTTGATAATACAAAAAGGCATTTTGTGTCTACTCAGTGACATAGATGTACATAGACAGTACAATGAAAGCAGTAAACAGGAGCAGAAGAGGCTTTAGACAATGCACTCCCAAGAATCCATCTGTGGTGAACAGTTCCATTTACCTATGACACATTCAAACGTTTCCCAAACCTACAAAATACTGTGAACAGTTGGGGAAAATTATTCAACAGAAAATCCATAAGGGACATTTCAGTTTCAAACCAGGCATCTTAAAAACCAGGCACTCCAATTCTTATTAAAGTACTGTGTAAGAAAAATCTATTATGAATCTCTCTACAGTTTTTATTGCTATGTGACTACCAAGTAATGCCACATTTGTGATGACTTAAATGTTAAAAAAGAAATCAGGGAATTTTATTCGAATCTATGCTGTTGGGACTAAAAAATAAGAAAGTGATTTAGGGTCAGAGAAGCCTGCATGAGCAGCTTTGACTCTAACTGTACCCTAACAGTGATTTCACAATCTCTGTTCATTTGAGAAAAAGCAGCAGTTGGAAGCAACAAGAGTGACATTTGGAGACTCTGCTTCCTGATTCCGCAGTTTGTCACTGTATCCTATGGTGGGGGAGGGGTACTCCAGCACTGTGGACACTAGTAAAAGCAACATCTTCATCTTCAGGCTGCCTATAGTGAGAGTGACATCTGTAACACATCCACTGCCACTGAACCTTGACAAACTCCATATTTCCAACTGGATGCAAAGTACATTAGGAGTATGGGAGCTTTGCATGCTTTCTGCTGATACCAGGCTAGCAAATTACCAATGACCTCAGTCATGCTGCATGTAATGGTGATGGTTTTCAAGAGATGCAGACAAGAAGGATGGTGATTTGGTCATCTGTACATCACATGTCATGCCTGTGATTACAAATATCCAACCATTATACATGGCTCATCATGATAGAAAAGACTTCTCTGAAGTTCCAGGTAGCACTGATTTAAAAAGGCCAAATAAATACCCATAGTCATCCTTCCTTACCTGGATCCAGAATGGCAGAACCACCAGAAGCTGAGAGGGAGACTTCATGTTTCTGCTGTGACCTGACAATAAATAACTCCTGGATAAGTTCTGGGTTAGTGCACTGGACACATGCACAAAAGCAGAGGCTGGGCAGGGCTGAGCAAAGCTGCTAGCCTGCTTTATCTTAGGAACTCAGCTGGGTGGTGTTCAGATGTCCCAACCTGAGCAGAATATTGCACATTTTGCTGTGAACTGTCTCTGTCAGTGGAGGATTTTATTACAAAAGATTATATTTTTTTAATTTTTAAAATTTTCATTGGGCTATAAAAGCAGGCAGAAAGGTCCATTTCTGTATCTTATTAGGTTTCAGGTAAAGTGCCATTGTTCAAACAATCTGCAGCAAATGTTAGAGTGGTGGCTTCAATTCTTGTTAGAACTCACATGTTTTTTACTTAAAACATTTTATAAGCAGTTGTTTCATTTAACTAATTATTGGAAAAAAACTCCTCAGAAATACAAATTAGATGTAAAATCAGTTTATGATGACCTATCAGAACTGTTAGTTTGTTTATTTACTAAATATTTTGGTGTCAGTATACCTACATAACCACTGCCTTTTTCAAAAAAGTATTTTATTACATGAGGCTGGAGACATGGCCCAGCAGTTAAGAGAATTTGCTAATCTTTCATGGGATCAAGGTAGGACTTCCAGCACCCACATGGTATAAGAAATCATCTGTAATTCTAGCTCAGGTAGGTGTGTCACCTTCTTCTGGCCTCCATAGACACCAGGCCACATATGTGGTATGCATAAATACGTTCAGAAAAAAAACATCCATACATAGAATAAAAATATGAAACTTTCAAATGCATTTTATTATAAGTGTGTGTGTGTGTGTGTGTGTGTGGTGTGTGGTGTGTGTGTGAAATCCAGCACACTTGTGCAGTTTAGAGGACAAATTTAGGAAGTCAGTTTTTCACTCCAATATAAAGTCACAGGTATTGAACTTAGCTGGTAGCAAGTGCCTTTACCAAACTGGATCATTTAAGTCTCCCTGGAGTGCCTTTAAGGGTATGTCACGTGAGTTCCATCAGGCAGAACCTATACTTTCTATTTTTATCCAACCATTTAAATGCTTCAGTGCATTTGAGGTTTGGAGTTTTGTTTTCACTCAAGCCTTCATCTCATCTCTAAATTCTGATATGTAGCAATATTTCCTTCTGTTGTTCATTGTGTCAGGTGAGTAAATGATCCTTGTGACTTCAATAAAAACCTTTTCTTCAAGGCTGGAGAGATGGCCATCAGATAGAGTGCTGGCCATTCTTCCAGAGGTCATAAGTTAGTCACCAACACCTACATGACCACTCACAGTGATTTTTAACTCCAGTGCAGGAGATCCAGGACCCTTTTCTGACCTCCCAGGGCACCGAATGATTGTGCAACATAGACATACATATGAGCAAAACAATAGTCATGAAATAAAATAATATAAAAATATGATTTCTCCTCCAACCTCTACAACATGGAATAATTAAATATAAACCTGTGATTAACACTAGGACTCCCATGACCAATTATTTCCAACTAAAAGGATCTTCTCAGTGTGTTTTACCTCAGTTTTCCTTTATGCTGCATCCATTTCTATAGGTTCACATGTAGTTTATCTTGACCTTGACTTAGTGGAGAGCAGAGAAGTAGGGAGGCCATATGCATTACACAGTTAAGCAAACCCTCTCTTCTTGTCTGGGAAGGCTTCTACTAAATGTATGATCTTGCGTGTGCATTCACTTTATACCTTTATTACTAAGAAGATGCATCATGTTTGTCAGTCTCTAGCCTGGCTTTCTTTTTTGATTATTATTAATTAGAGATTTTGCTATTCATTTTACATACCAACCAGGCTGAGCTCCAGGAGTCCAATCAATGAGAGCGAGGAGGGATTCTATGAGCAACGAGACATAGAGATCATGATGGGAAAATGTACAGAGACAACCTGTGCAAACTAGTGGAAAGACATGGACTGTGGACCAATAGCAGAGGAGACTCAATGGTTACTGGACTAGGCACTCTGGATAGGCAAGAGAGTTGTTTTTCATTTAGCTGTAAAGTTAATACCCATATAGATGAAAACAACAGCATGGGTGCCGATTAAAATGGACTTGTGTTAGTCTGGATTCTCTTGTGTTTAAGAATAGCCCAGTGTGAATATATATAAATAGAAGGTTGAGTGCTGTTGAGATGCTTTAGTAGATATGTGCTTAGTGGCATACTAAAATCTGGATAACCAGAGTTTGGTGTCCCAAGTCATAGTGAGAGGAAAAAAAAAGTCTCTCAAATTTTGCCCATGTGGTGTACTGTCAAACAAGCAGACACAATTCACACTCTTCACAGACATGAAGAAGGAGAAGGAAGAGAAGAAGACAAGAAGAAGAGAAGAAGAGAAGAAGAAGAAGAAGAAGAGAAGAAAAGAAGAAGAAGAAGAAGAAGGAAGAAGAAGAAGAACTTGAGCCTCTGATCCTCCTGAGACAAGGTTGTTGTTGTAAACAAGGATTGGTATTCTGAGACAAGCTTTCCCAGAGTCCCCAGCTTCAGAGGATGTGCCAATGAAATGTGCTTGGACCAATAGCACACAACAGCTCATCAGCCTGGAGACATTGCGGATGCTAAGTGAATCAAGAGCCTGGATACCTCTTTATTCAAAGTGTTACCATGGCTTGTCAACACAAAGGCTGGAGAAGTTGACTAGATAAGAGTTACTATTGCCCTCTGCTGGGAGAGATGGGAAATAGGACAAGTCAGAGCCAAGAGGAAAAATTACAAGGTTAAGAATCCGTGGCAAATCTGGTGTTCTTGGGAAAGAGGTGAGTGGAGAGAAGAAATACATGAAAAGCCAAAGCCTGGAGAGTTCCTCACAATGACTGATGGAAAGTCCAGATACAACATGCATTAACACATAAACTTGCACCCAGCTTCCTGCTAAGAAGAAATAAGGAAATAATTATCAGGCATTAAACATAGGTGTTAAAAACATGGTAAAGTGTGTATAAAAACACACTCTTTCTTTATTTACAGATATTTGTTATATTTGGCCAAGTAAATTGTGTGGATCATAAATATCATATTTAAAAGTTTCATTTGACACACGTGGCCTACCAATGTGGCCCAGAAACTTACGTCTGGTATACAGAAAGACAGGATAATCCAATATAAAGGCCATTTCATAACATACTGTTGACTGTCTAATGTGACTGTTCTATACAATAGACTGTAAATGTACTGCTGCTTTGAGCTGTGGATTGGCTGCCATGGCTCAACATCAAGGATGGACATTCACAATTTAAAATAAGGTTTCTATTGAGCATGAAAGCTTTGTGAAAATTAGGAAGAAAAATCCACTTGAACCACTGTAATTAGTCAGAGAGAAAATTTGAGAATGGCCTGTATGTATCTGCAAATGAATGTGTGTCAAAAAAATACAAAATTTAAATTTGTTACTCAAACATTTTCTATTTATAGTATAGGGTTGTGGCTAGTTTGAATAAATGAATAAATGTTAGAAAACCAATATAAATAAAATAATTGTTTTAATTTATGCAAATGCCTGGGAAACATGAGTAATTTTCTTACTTGGCAAACTTCACTAAAAGCCAAAAATAAATGAACACAAAGAAAATGTAACATTCAAATAAAAAATTTAAGATTTAAGCGGAATTAGCTAAAAAAGACAACTTTATAAATATTACTATTGTTAAATATATCACAGAATATCATATACTCTGCTTAGCTTTTTGTTTTTTCCTTTTTTCTAGTCATTTTCCTCAGTGGGGTTTCTGCTTTATACATAGATGGAGGTGGAAAATGTCCAGAACAGTGGCCTGAAGGTAATACAGATATATACACATACCACTTGATATTAACAAGCTTTGTAACAAGTGAGATCATTGTATCACATAACAACATATGACACAGTCACTTCTTTTGCTAATATTTTATATCACCATTGAATGTTATTTTTTGCAAGTATATTGAAATTTTACTTAGTAGGTAATATATCACATACTATAACTGCTCATTTATTACTCTCCTCAAGACAGTCATTGAGAGCTTGAGAACTGAAGTGAGATCCAGTCGATGGTCGTTTCTGCAGGATACCATCTATTCATTACAGTGGAAGGGACTGACTTAATGTAAGAGCCAGATGGCTGGCAGCAGGAGGAGTGCTGTGAGAAGCTGTCCTCTAGACATGACATGGCTGCTGAACTTAGGGACTCACAGCAACTGTGATTGCTGGATGTGACCTGTGCAAGGCCAATCCAACAAGACCTGCCAACATTCCAGTAGTGATCACAGTGTTGGGGCAGATGAGAGAACATGAAGGGTACAGAGACTGTTGGTGTATATCTGGAGACTGTGAATATAATGGAAGATATACATTAAGTATTAATAGGAGGAATTTTTACCAAATTAATGAAATTGAACATGGACCCAAGGGGAAATCGTGCATGGTGACATAATCAGAGTACATAAGTGTAGTGGGGTAGCCATTCCAGCCTTGGCCTGGAAGTTCCAACCCCCATTGAAGCTTTAGTAGTGGGTCACCCCTACAAGGTGGGGCTGAGAGAAGACCATGAAGACTCAGGATCAAGAGGAGAGGCCTCTCTTGGTTCCAGGACCCTGGAAGCTAGAGGTAGACTGAGCAGAGTTCTCCAGAGAACACCTCTGGACTGCGCAATATCTTTCCCCAGTCTCTGCAACCTATCCCTTCATTTGTATGCTACCCCACAAAATAAACCTCACTTTTAAGTATGTGAAATGGCTTTAATAATTTCATCAATATCAGGCACCCAATGTGGGGCAAATTTCCAAAGGCCGGGAGCATCTGCCTGCCCCAGCATTCCACCTCCCAGAATTCTCTTCTCTCTAGTCCTGCTATACTTCCTGCCTGGCCACTGGCCAAACAGCATTTTATTTATACAGAGCAATATCCACAGCACTTCCCCTTTTCTTTTTTTTTTTTTTTTTAAAGGAAGGTTTTAACTTTTACATAGTAAAGTTACATATAACAAAACAATTATCAGGCAAGAATTACAGTTACAATATTAAAGAAGATATCCTATCTTATATTTGTGAGTCTAAGGTTTTATATCTAACTTATCTTCTTTCATAACTGAGAAAATTATAACTATCCTAGTTAGTTTTCAACCACAGCCTTTGTAATTTGCCCCACGTGAGCGGCCAAATATTGGTGAAATTATTAAGGCCACTCCACATAGTTAAAAGGGAGGTTTATTGTGTGGGGTAGCTTACAAATGAAGGGATAGGTTGCAGGGACCGGGAAAGGTATGGCACAACCTGGTGGTGTTCTCTAGAGAACTCTGCTCTGTCTACCTCCAGCTTCCAGGGCCTTGGAACCAAGAGAGGCCTCTCCTCTTGATCCTGGGTCTTCAGTGGTCCTCTCTCAGCCCTACCTTGTAGGCGGGACCATTACGAAGCCTCAATGGGGTTTGGAACTTCCAGGCCAAGGCTGTAATGACTACCCACTACACATTAAGATCAAGATAAATTTCAATATAGTATTACATCATCAGAGCATAAATAAAATATTTAAAAGTTATTATGCTATGTGTTATCATAAAGATGAATCCATAACAGACAGAGGAGCTGACCTCTGAGCACAGAGGCCATGTTAGAAGGAAGTAGAGGGAAAGCTGGTTACCAAGCACACAGAAACCAGCAGACAAAAGTTCGTGTGATTAAAAGCTTGTGCAGCACAGTACATGTTTCAAGATGGAAAGGAGAAGACCCATACCATGGCAAAAGCCATGGCAGAAATATTTTAAGTGGAGGAGATGAATTACTTATAAACAATGAGTTTGGAACTTTAGATGTTGTCCTTCCTTAGAAACCACACTACCTAAAACTTTGCTTTGTATTTGAGCTTCACATTAAGGACATGGTGTGAACTCTAGCAAAGAGGAACCTTCCACAGTCTCAGGAATATTGAACCTGTACCAAATGCAATGTATTTGCAAACTTGTTTGCAGATTTTAAGACTGTAGATGGGGGCAAGGAAACACTTTGAACCTGCAAGAGATCAAAATAGCAAGTTGTTTCTTGGAAACCAGAGCTATGCTGTCCTTTAGCACCACAAAACAATCATGTTTCAGCAGGGAAATCTTACACAGTGCTGGTAAATTAAGGAAATCTGAGGCACTGGTTTAGGCAGCTACTCAGTTTACTCCCACCCCTGCTGATTTGCATCTGCCTAAAGTATAGCACTCTGCCTTGATCACTTTCTGAGCAAGCCATTCACAAGCTGTGCAGGAGTCAGTCCCAGTTAGGTGCATTATGTGAATGAGGTTCCAAGCCCACTATGTAAGTCTTCTGAGGTTCTGGGTCCCCAGCAAAAAAGACAACGTGAATTTTCTTAAATCAGTAGTCAGTGTGGCTTGGTCTTTAAGAACCATCTTGTCATCTTATTAATCATTTGGGCATTTGTTATTGATCTTACATGTCAAATGAACACCTGAGTTGACTCAATCCCTACCCTACTTGTCTGTATCTCTGAGAAATAGAGTCAACATGCTTGCCAGGTAAGTCAAGGGGTTAGAAATATGGTACACTGGTACGTGCAGAAACAAGGGGATACTCCTAAGGTCCCAACACATTCAAATGGCAACTAGGATTTCCATCCAGGTTCAGAAGCAAAGGGACTGCTATAGATGTTTTATCTCCATTATTAGATTGGAGTCTGAGGATACTGTGGTCAATACTGGCAATACTCCTCCAACCAGTGATACAAATCAACATTAACCCACTCAGGGAAGCATAAACTGAGACAAGGCTGACACAGTGTCTCCTCCTCCCCATGCCTCCACTTTTGATAGCATTTCTTAGATGCAGCTAGATTTGAAGGTCACTAGGAGGTTTATGGATAGAACATTGTACTTTCTCCCCACAAGTCTACATTCTCAGTGCCAGTTGTAAAAATATTTCCAGTTTCTGTGATACCTTAAGAAGAACAGTGATACATGTGATGTACTTGAGCTGTGATGCATACAGGAAAAACATACCAGTAGAGATATTTCATATAGGATTTATTTTCAGGCTGGAAATCAGAGTCTGCCTGTATAGTTATCAGCTGATTAGCAAGATATTGTGATCATGGAAAATGTATGCTTTCTATGATAGAATCTTACTGGACTTCTCTGGAGTGCATAGCTCTCTGTCTCTGGACAATGATCACCCATGTGTATAAAAGTAAAACTTAAAATGAAATGAAGTAATATATTAAGTAATTAACAAGTAAATAATCAAATTACAAGACAGAATAACCATCTTGAGGCTTGATAATACTGGACAGTGAAAAGTTCCAGAGCCTAGGCTATAATTCCTGTATAGACTGAGCTGCTTTACAGGTAGTTTAGGCCACTTCTGGCTGTGATCTTCCTTCTGCAGGAGACTGCTGACAGATCAAGTCTTTATATAAATCCTCAGCAATCCTACATATTCCCTCTCAGCTCAACATAACTGGCAAAATATACACTTAGAAAATATTTTAATATATAAAATTGTGGGATGGAAAGGGAGAAAGGGTACAAGACTTCAGTGACTGATTACCCTGAGCTTGAACTTTTGGCATCATGACCATATTCCCAGGAAGCTGTGAATTTACCTTAGATGAGAAAGGGGCCTTTGATGATGTAAACTATAAACATTTATAGGGAATAATTTCTGTGTATTGATTAGATGCTCCTCTAACAAAATAACAAAATTTCTCATTATGAAACTGAACACAAACACAATGGGGTCAGGCTGTGTCTACACAGAGAATAGTGATGCACAGATCTGGTCATAGTCAAGAACTTCAGGCCACGGAACCTAGAAAAAGTCAGGGGTAGAGTCTCCTCCAAAACCTCTGGAGGGATCCACAACTGCATACAACCTGAAAATGACTGACTGAAGCTCATTCCAGAGTTCTGACAGGTTGTGAGAGATTTTAACTAGTGCGTGACTCCTAGTGATTGGAAATTTCTACAACAACCTTTGGAAACAAATACAAATAGAGATCAGATGAAAGGCAAATTCTCAGGTTAAAGCTGCTTTTGTGTCATTTTATAGTCTGCATTCAGCTTTCCAATCCTAAATATAAAGGGATTACAAATTTTTCATATGATAGGAAAGAATCTGTGTGAAACCAAATAGTGAAAACATTGAACATGTGGCAATTATAAAATGAACACTGATGACTTTGAAAATGATTGTAGCTAATAATATCTTCTATAGTATCTTATCTATAAAATGTTTAAATGTACGTAAAGCAGAACATTGTCTGTTTGTGTGCATTCATAATTAAAAACTCATGTGTCACTGTAAATCATGGATATCCTTATTCTCCAGATCATAGAAAAGGTAGTGGTCATCAGAACACACAGATAATTTGCAAACAATCTAATGATCACACATGCCGAGGAAGACCTTTCAGACATTCAACATATCATTTCAATATGATAATTCAATCCAAGAGAAAAACACACAGCATACAAAATTGAAGGCTGGACATATCGAGAGGGATGTGAATGTCATATCTTCCCACTACCTCTGCCGCAGAGCATGCTGACCTAGATTTCTAATCATAAAAGTCCACCCTCCCTCTTGCTTCTCAAGCTTACTCTGACACTCTTTGTTTCAAACTACAGATAGTTTTTTGTGTTGAACCTTACTTCATTCTAGCCCTTTCCATCCCCCTGATACAGGCATTCCCCTGTCATATTCTCTTTTGTAAAACTTAAGCGTCATTCAATAGGAAATGAATGAACTAACTTTGATAAGGAAAAACCACTATACTTCACTAAAATTCTGAAAGAATTTGTTCTGAGACATGGAGCCCATGAAAGTATGTAGCAATTGCTCACCTAAGGAAAACATAGGTAATTTAGTTTTCTCACAGTATAATTAATGTTATATAGTTTTGTTACATAGGGAAGCAATAATTACCATTTTGATGTCTTTCCTAATAATTTGGGTTAAATTTACCTTGGAATACTTATTCCAACTGTGTTTGGATTTTTTTCCTTGGTAGATCAATATAAACATTTATTCTAAATTTGTTATTAAATACCAAATATGGGTACTGAGGGCCAAACTCAGTTTCTCTGTTTAGGCAGCTACATCTCTTAATCATTAAATCAGTTATCTCTGATATCCGAAGAAATCCATCTGAATGAGCAATGTGTTTCTTCTGTTTACTTTCATAGTGCTTAATGAATTACAGTCTTAAAATTTGCAGAAATGCCTCACATTCTTTCTATCAGATATATTTTCTATATAATTGAGATCCCACAACAGAGTCATGCGAAATTTGGCTGACATTTCTACCTAGTTTTGAAACAGAAGATGTGGTAACAGGTTCAGATAAGCCAAACACAGACCAATGAATGCTCTTGGGAAGTTGTATATTTGTGTTGGCTCAATTCTTTCTCTTTTCAGGGATTCTTCTGGGATTTTTTCTTGCTAACATATAATGTGAAAAATAGTTTTGGTCTTCAGTTGTATGTCATATAGGTTGGAAGCATGCCATGAGGTGAGGTCTCTCTGTCTAGGATTTGAAAAATGAATCTCAGTACAAGACACCTGAAACTAGCAGAGATATCACATACCAGTGTTTACTAACATGTCCTGGACCATGCTGATAACAAAACCACCTAGATCCTGATTGGAATTAAAATTTCTGATGGCAGTTTTTTCTGTGCTAAGTATAGAGAGCCAAGTTAACTGAAAATTAGATTACAGTATTACCAATTTTCACATCGGCAATATCATAAAGGTGCTATTTAACATACATGATTATATATATATATATATATATATATATATATATATATGGAATATATATACACACCATTTAATGTGAAATATATTATACACACACTTATATAATATTACATATATTATAAAATTAAAAGGAAGAATTTTAAGGTTAAAGTATTTTCCTAGGATAAAAAATCTCTCAGAATATGGATAACAGGTTTGAATTCTTTGATATTCCTTGAAGATCCTCTATAAGAAAGAGTCTCTAGAAGTCCTTTGTCCTGTGTCCATTCTCATGCAAGGTGAGAGGGAACAGAGAGCACAAACCTGAGATGAAGATATTTTGTTGCTTGGATAGTTCCACTCCACTCCAGGAAATCTTTTGGCCCTCAGTGTAACCAACAATAGTAGCTGTCATTATTGTGGAATCCCTAGGGGCAATATGCAAAGCAGATTCAGTTTTAGTTGAAAGTATAGGGGTGGAAACACATTCTCTTTCCATTCTTCTCCACCAACTACATTGTTAGATGTGGTAAAATGTTATTTTCCTTGGAATACATGGCATTATAGTTTATAATGGGCCATACACTAGACCAGAAAAAGCTGGTAGGATGATTGGGAAGTAATTTGGAACTGGGTATTTTCTTAGTATTTTAAAAATTGTATGTTTACTATTAATTTTTTTTTATACTATTCTGGTAATGTTTTCCATCTCTTCATATCTACAATGTTACAAAAACAAAAAATAACCAAAAACAAAATTCCAATGCCCCAGAATTCTGGGATGGGTCTTATGTCATCAACATCAAAGTTCTTTTACTGTCAAGTTCCCAGGGAAGTATCTTTTAGCTTTTCTGCCTTCTCAATTCTGTTTACCTTCCTGTGATCATGGAGTTATCATTTTATTGTCACCACTATCTCTTCCTGTGATATTCTCATAGTCTCTCGTATAAAGTCTTAAGATATATCGTTATCATATAGATAGGATATGAGGAGTATCCTATCTGCAATAATCATCCAAGGCAATCTCCTCATCTCAACATTATTTAGACAACCCTTTCTGCATAGCTGTTTTTCTCTGAGGAAATGTCTTCACAGATTCTTGAATTATGATGCTGGGGCTGCCAGCATTTCTGACAAAGTATGTATTCAATATTTAATAGGTAGTAAATCACTTGTGCTACTTGTTCTTATTTTAAGATTGGAGATTCACTCTCTCTTCTGAAAATAATGTTTTAATACACTAGAAACTATTTTCAGTGTTTGGAAATTAGTAAGAGAGTAACAAGGGCCCTACTACTAAGAAAGACATCACTTTTTTTTTTCAGCCATGAGGCAGTGATGTTGAAATGATAAAATATCCCAAGATATTCTGTCTCTATCACTGAGGTGAAAATATAGTGATTGGATTTAGAGGCAAAAAGAGACAAAATTTTCAAGAAGGACATTCTGTAGAGGTGGAAGATATTAGTGGAAGTGTTTCCAAACATCTGACTGGGCCCTAGGTAAACAACTTTCCTTTTAAATGCAGTTCCAAGAAGCAAAGTTATGACTGTGTTCAGAGTTTAACTTCTCCATTTTGGTATCATGTGTACAGCCATTAATATTTTTTTATGTGGGTTTGCACACAGGTATCAAATGTTTGTTGTACCATGTGGTGAAATTTTATTTGTGCTGAAATGTGATTTTATCTGTATATTAATAAATAAATTTGTCTGGAGATCAGAGGTCAAAGTGAATCATAAACAGGAGTCAGGTGGTGGAAACAAATTCCCTTAATCCATTGATATGGCAGGGAGATTTTCTGTGTAGTCAAGGACACAACCAGTACCAACCATAGAGACCTGGATGTCTGTAGAGACAGGCAGTGATGAGGAAGTCATGTGGTTGGGTTTAGAACCATGAGAACGCAGAACAGAAAGGCAATAAAAACATAAGTCTGACAGGAAGAAGCTCTCTCTTGGGGTAAGCTAAAGCTAGTTGTGGTTCTTGCTGTGATCTCTTTGGTTAATAACTCTGTATTTGGCTCTGAGTTTCTTATTTAACAAGACTATTTAGAAATTCATCTACATTTGTGCCCATGTGGCAAGAATTCATTAAAAAAAGCATTGGTGGCCTCACAGGCCATAGTTTACAGGCCCCAGACCCATGGGGCTATAAGCAATCTGGCTGCATAAGGCCAGAGCTGCACTCCACTGTAGCTACCAGCAGTTTCTCACAACTTGCAGCCAGTTCACCAACTCAAGCAACTCAGGCCCAAATTGGCTCAAGCCCGAGTACATGGCTGGACTTGAGCTTACAAATAGTAGGTGCTTCCTCTCTGTCTCTCTCCCTCTCTCTCTCTCTCTCTGTGCAACCATGTTAGGTAGCTCTTTTAAAATTCCTTCAGGATCTGGAACAGAGGTGATTGCCTGAACACACACCCAGAGAGGCCCTCACTAGGTCCCAACCTGGGCACCAGCCGTTCAGGGGAAGACCTGCCCAACTTGACCACAAGTTCTGGCCATAGGGCAGTACCTCCAACCCAAGGGAAGGTTCCCCTCTCCAGGACCCTCCAGAGGACCCTACAACCTCCATGCCCTGCCCACACATCCATCTGCAGAGACCCCAGCCACTTCCAGAGACTTAGAAACCAGCCCCAGCATCCACCATGCCAAAGAACTCCCATCTGGACCAGAGGTGTGTCCATGGGGTTATAGTCAGAGAGTCCCCTGCCTCTAGGGCCCACCACTGGGCACCATCCCCAGGAAGACCTGCCCAACTTGGCTCCAGTT
Organism: Onychomys torridus; assembly: GCF_903995425.1. Taxonomy (NCBI): domain Eukaryota; kingdom Metazoa; phylum Chordata; class Mammalia; order Rodentia; family Cricetidae; genus Onychomys; species Onychomys torridus. The sequence goes on from NC_050445.1 coordinate 129,688,064, forward strand.
TCTGGCCATTAGGTGGGCCCTGCAGGAAGGTTGCTCTTTTCCATAACTTCAGGCAGACCCTACAATCTCCACACCCTGCCCCCACATACATCTGTCTGAGACCCCAGCCACTTCCGGAGACTCAGAGACCAGCCCCCAGCTACCATCCCAGCCTGGAGCTCCCAACTGGACAAGACATGGAGATCCCAGCCACTTCCTGAGACTCAAAGACCAGCCCCCAGATCCCATCTGCCCAAGAACTCCCATTTGGAGAAGAGCTTCCATCTTGCCCTGAAACTACCATGTAGAATGGAACCCCCAGCTCCCATCCCACCCCAGAGTTCCCATCCCACCCCAGAGCTCCCATCTGGACAAGAAACAGAGACCACAGAGACTTCCTGAGACTCAGAGACAAGCCTCCAGCTCCCATCCCATCAGCAATCCCATCTTGACCAGAGAGAGGCTCCCTAAATTTGTCAGCTCTGTCTAGACCAAGTGCACTGATAAGACCAAGAACGAATCCACAAGAAGATGGGCAGACGTCAAGGAAGAACTACATATACGAAAATAAAGAGCAATACAGCATTACCAGAACCTAGCCCTTCTCCAACAGCTAGACCTGAACATCACAGAATGGAAGAAGAAGAAGAAGAAGAAGAAGAAGAAGAAGAAGAAGAAGAAGAAGAAGAAGAAGAAGAAGAAGAAGAAAACAACCTTATAAGTAACATCAAGAAGAGGCTCTAGCCTTATATAGAAGAAATCAAAAATAAAGTGTAGGAACCGACAAATAAAAAATGTGAAAAATGCTATAAAATCTAGAGGAAAGGACACATAAAGCAGAAGAAAAGAATAAGTCCCTGAAAGAAAATCTTGAAAAAGCAATGAAACAGATGAGGGAAATAGTCCAAGACCTGACAAGGGAAATAGAAAAATGAAGAAGAAATAAGCAGAGGAATGCTGGAGATAGAAAATCTGAGTAAATGAACAGGAACTTCAGATGCAAGTATAACCAACAGAATGCAAGAGATGGAAGAGAGGATTTCTGGTGTTGAAGATACTGTAGAAGAAATAGATTCATCAGTCAAAGGAAACACTAAAGCCAACAATATCATGACCCAAAATGTCCAAAAAAATTGGGACAGCATAAAAAGACCAAACCTATGAATAATAGATATAGAGGAAGGAAAATAACACCAACTCAAAGGCACAGAAAATATATTTAACAAGATCATAGAAGAACACTTTCCCAACTTAAATAAGGAAATGCCTATGAAGATACAAGAAACCTATAGAATACCAAACAGAATATACCCCCAAAAAAAGTCCCCTCGCCACAAAATAATTGAACAACTAAATGTACAGAATAAAGAAAGACTATTAAGAGCAGCAAAAGGAAAAAGGCCAAGTGACTTATAAAGGCAAAACCCATCAGAATATACACCTGATTTCTCAATGGGAGACTTTGAAAGCAAGAAGGACCTGGACAGATATAATGCAAAAAACTAAGAGACCATGGATGCCAGCCTAGACTAATATACCCAGCAAAACTTTCAATCATCATAGACGGAGTGAACAAAAACATGCCAAGACAAAGCCAGATTTAAACAATAATTATCTACAAACCCAGCCCTACAGAAAGAACTAGAAGGAAAATTCCAACCTAAGGAAGTCAGATACACCCTTGAAAACAGAGGCAATAGATAACACCACAGCAGTAAACCCCAAAGAAGAGAAACACACACACACACACTACCACCAAAAAATAAAATAATAACAGGAATGAGCAATCACTGGTCATTAATATCCCTTAATATCATTGGACTTAATTCACCTATAAAAAGATGCAGACTAACAGAGTGGATACAAACACAGGACCCATCTTTCTGCTGCATACAAAAAACACACCTCAAATTCAAAGATAAACTATACCTAAGAATAAAAGACTGGTAAAAGACTTTTCAAACAAATGATCATAAGAAGCAAGCTGGTGTATCCATCCTGTTATCATGCAAAATAGACTTCAATCTAAAATAAATCAAAAGAGATCATCAAGGACATGACATACTCATTGCAGGAAAGATCCACCAAGATGAAGTTTCAATTCTGAACATTTATGCTCAAACACAAGGGCACCCACATAAGGTAAAGAAACATTACTAAACTTAAATCACATATAAAACCCCACACATTAATAGTGGGAGACTTCAATACTCAATTTTCACCTCTGGACAGATCTGCCAAATTGAAACTTCACAGACAAGTAAAGGACTTAACTGATGTTATGACTCAAATGGACTTAATCGATATCTACAGAACATTCCACCCAAACAAAAAAGAATATACCTTCTTCTCAGCACCCCATGGAACCTTCTCTAAAATCGACCACATTCTTGGACACAAAGCAAATATCAACAGATACAAGACAATTGCAATAAGCTACTGTGTGTGTTCTATCAGACCACCATGGTTTAATGTTAGATTTCAACAACAACAACAAAAACTACAGAAAACCTACAATCTCATGGAAACTGAATAATGCTCAGATGAATCACCAATGGGTTAAGGAAGAAATAAAGAAAGAAATTAAAGACTTCCTAGAGATAAATTAAAATTAATACACCACACACCCAAACTTATGGGACACTATGAAAGCAGTGCTAAGAGGGAAATTCATAGTACTAAATG